>NW_027069151.1:0-158183 GCF_037157495.1 Lathamus discolor
TGCATCTTCAGCACACAGTGAGCTTTGCAACTCTGAAACACACATTGCTGTCACCTCTCACTTTCCTACCTCAAAGTCCAATTGAATCCTACATCTCCTGTGCTTGCTCTTTGTGAGCAGTAGCAGAATATAGCACTTACGTTTGGACTCTGCTGAAACAGCAGAAGAGACAGTCCAGAAAGTTCCCACTGATCATCTTCAGAGCACAGTGAGCTTTGCAACGCTGAAACACACATTGCTGTCACTCCTCACTTCATCTCCTAATAGTCCCTTTGAATCCATGGTCTCTCGCGCCCTCTCTCGTTTGAACAGCAGCAGTGACAGGTGAACACGAGCTCTTGGCCTCTGCTCCCACAGCGAAGAGCCAGGAGTGAAAGCTCCGGCTGGGCTTCTTCAGCAATTAGTCAGCTTTGCAACTGTGACACATATATTGCGGTTGCTCCTCACTTTCCTACCTCAAAGTGCAATTGAATCCAAAATCTCTGTGCCCTTTCTCAGCTGGGCAGCAGTAGAGAGAGTAGAGGCAGGAACGTTTTGTCCCTGCTAAAAGAGCAGAAGAGCCAGGACAAAATGTTCCTGCAGATCATCTTCAGCGCCACAGCGAGCTTTGCAACTCTGCAACACGCATTGCTGTCACTCCTCCCTTTCCTGCCTGAAAGACCAACTGAATCCACCATCTCTGTGCCCGCTCTCTGCTGAGCAGCAACAGAAAGAGAGGAGCAGAATGTTTAGACTGGACTAAAACAGCAGAAGCGGCCTTGCAAAAAAGCTCCTGCTGATCATGTTTAGCACACAGTGAGCTTTAAACTGTGACACAAACATTGCCTGTCACTCTTCACTCTTTCTCCTAAAAGTGCATTTGAATCCAACGTTCTTGGTGCGCTCTCTCGTTTCGAGAGGAGTTGTGACAGGGGAGGACGAGCGCTTGGACTCTAATCCCACAGCCGAGGCCGTCAGGCAGGGCAGGAACTCCTGCTGGGCATCTTCAGCACACAGTGAGCTTTGCAACTCTGAAACACACATTGCTGTCACCTCTCACTTTCCTACCTGAAAGTCCAATTGAATCCTACATCTCCTGTGCTTGCTCTTTTGTGAGCAGTAGCAGAATATAGCACTTACGTTTGGACTCTGCTGAAACAGCAGAAGAGAGCAGTCCAGAAAGTTCCCACTGATCATCTTCAGCGCACAGTGAGCTTTGCAACGCTGAAACACACATTGCTGTCACTCACTCACTTCATCTCCTAATAAGTCCCCTTTGAATCCATGGTCTCTCGCGCCCTCCTCTCTCTCGTTTGACACAGCAGCAGTGACAGGTGAACACGAGCTCTTGGCCTCTGCTCCCACAGCCGAAGAGCCAGGAGTGAAAGCTCGGCTGTGCATCTTCAGCAATTAGTCAGCTTTGCAACTGTGACACATATATTGCGGTTGCTCCTCACTTTCCTACCTCAAAGTCCAATTGAATCCAAAATCTCTGTGCCCTTTCTCTGCTGGGCAGCAGCAGAGAGAGTAGAGCAGGAACGTTTTGGTCCCTGCTAAAAGAGCAGAAGAGCCAGGACAAAATGTTCCTGCAGATCATCTTCAGCGCACAGCGAGCTTTGCAACTCTGCAACACGCATTGCTGTCACTCCTCCCTTTCCTGCCTGAAAGACCAACTGAATCCGACCATCTCTGTGCCCGCTCTCTGCTGAGCAGCAACAGAAAGACAGGAGCAGGAATGTTTAGACTGGACTAAAACAGCAGAAGCGCCTTGCGAAAAAGCTCCTGCTGATCATGTTTAACACACAGTGAGCTTTAAACTGTGACTCACAAACATTGCTGTCACTCTTCACTCTTTCTCCTAAAAGTGCATTTGAATCCAACGTTTCTGGTGCGCTCTCTCGTTTCGAGAGGAGTTGTGACAGGGGAGGACGAGCGCTTGGACTCGAATCCCACAGCCGAAGGGCCAGCAGGGAAACTCCTGCTGGGCATCTTCAGCACACAGTGAGCTTTGCAACTCTGCAACACACATTGCTGTCAGTCCTCCCTTTCCTGCCTGAAAGACCAATTGATTCCAACATCTCTGTGCCCGCTCTCTTGCTGAGGAGCAACAGAAAGAGAGGAGGCAGGAATGTTTAGACTGGGCTAAAACAGCAGAAGTGCCTTGCAAAAAAGCTCCTGCTGATCATGTTTAGCACACAGCGAGCTTTAAACTGTGACACAAACATTGCTGTCACTCCTCACTTTATCTCCTAAAAGTGCAGTTGAATCCAACGTTTCTGGTGCGCTCTCTCGTGTCGAGAGGAGTTGTGACAGGGGAGGACGAGCGCTTGCGACTCTAATCCCACAGCCGAAGGGCCAGCAGGGAAACTCCTGCTGGGCATCTTCAGCACACAGTGAGCTTTTGCAACTCTGAAACACACATTGCTGTCACCTCTCACTTTCCTACCTCAAAGTCCAATTGAATCCTACATCTCCTGTGCTTGCTCTTTGTGAGCAGTAGCAGAATATAGCACTTACGTTTGGACTCTGCTGAAACAGCAGAAGAGACAGTCCAGAAAGTTCCCACTCGGTCATCTTCAGAGCACAGCGATCTTTGCAACTCTGCAACAGACATTGCTGTCACTCCTCCCTTTCCTTGCCTGAAAGACCAACTGAATCCACCATCTCTGTGCCCGCTCTCTGCTGAGCAGCAACAGAGAGAGTAGAGCAGGAATGTTGAGACTGTGCTAAAACAGCAGAAGAGCCTTGCAAAAAAGCGTCCTGCTGATCATGTTTAGCACACAGCGAGCTTTAAACTGTGACAAAACATTGCTGTCACTCCTCACTTTATCTCCTAAAAGTGCACGCTCTCTGTGAGCTGCAGCAAGAGTAAGTAGAGCAGGAACGTTTAGACACTGCTGAAAGAGCAGAAAAGCCAGGACCAAAATGTTCCTACAGATCATCTTCAGCGCACAGCGAGCTTTGCAACTCTGCAACATACATTGCTTGTCACTCCTCCCTTTCCTGCCTGAAAGACCAATTGAATCCAACATCTCTGTGCTCTCTCTCTGCTGAGCAGCAACAGAGAGAGTAGAGCAGCAATGTTTAGACTGTGCTAAAACAGCAGAAGAGCCTTGCGAAAAAGCTCCTGCTGATCATGTTTAGCACACAGTTAGCTTTGCAACTGTGACACACACATTACTGTCACTGGTCACTTTATCTCCTAAAAGTGCATTTGAATCCAACGTTTCTGGGGCCCTCTCTCCTTTCAAGAGCAGTTGTGACAGGGGAGCACGAAGCGCTTGACCTCTAATCCCACAGCCGATGGGCCAGCAGGGAAACTCCGGCTGGGCATCTTCAGCGCACAGTGAGCTTTGAAACTGTGACACACACATTACTGTCACTTTATCTCCTAAAAGTCCATTTGAATGCAACCTTTCCAGTGCCCGCTCTCTCTGAGCAGCAGCACAGTGAGTACAGCAGGAACGTTTAGACTCTGCTGAAAGAGCAGAAGAGCCAGGCCAAAATGTTCCTGCTCATCATCGTCAGCGCACAGCGAGCTTTGCAACTCTGCAACACACATTGCTGTCACTCCTCCCTTTCCTGCCTGAAAGACCAGTTGAATCCAACATCTCTGTGCCAGCTCTCTGCTGAGCAGCAACAGAGAGAGTAGAGCAGCAATGTTTAGACTGTGCTAAAACAGCAGAAGAGCCTTGCGAAAAACCTCCTGCTGGTCATCTATAGCACAGAGTGAGCTTTGCAACTGTGACACAAACATTGCTGTCACTCTTCATTCTTTCTCCAAAAAGACCGTTTGAGTACAACCTCTCCAGTGCACGCTCTCTGTGAGATGCAGCAAGAGTAAGTAGAGCAGGAAAGCCAGGCCAAAATGTTCCTACAGATCATCTTCAGCGCACAGCGAGCTTTGCAACTCTCCAACATACATTGCTGTCACTCCTCCCTTTCCTGCCTGAAAGACCAATTGAATCCAACATCTCTGTGCTCTCTCTCTGCTGAGCAGCAACAGAGAGAGTACAGCAGCAATGTTTAGACTGTGCTAAAACAGCAGAAGAGCCTTGCGAAAAAGCTCCTGCTGATCATGTTTAGCACACAGTTAGCTTTTCAACTGTGACACAAACATTGCTGTCACTGGTCACTTTATCTCCTAAAAGTGCATTTGAATCCAACGTTTCTGGGGCCCTCTCTCCTTTCAAGAGCAGTTGTGACAGGGGAGCACGAAGCGCTTGACCTCTAATCCCACAGCCGATGGGCCAGCAGGGAAACTCCGGCTGGGCATCTTCAGCACACAGTGAGCTTTGAAACTGTGTCACACACATTGCTGTCACCCCTCACTTGCCTACCTGAAAGTCCAATTGAATCCTACAACTCCTGTGCTTGCTCTTTGTCAGCAGCAGCAGAATATAGCAGTTACGTTTGGTCTCTGCTGAAACAGCAGAAGAGACATGCACAAAGTTCCTGCTGATCATCTTCAGCACACAGTGAGCTTTGCAACTGTGACACACACATTACTGTCACTGGTCACTTCATCTCCTAAAAGTCCATTTGAATGCAACCTTTCCAGGGCCCGCTCTCTCTGAGCAGCAGCACAGTGAGTAGAGCAGGAACGTTTAGACTCTGCTGAAAGAGCAGAAGAGCCAGGCCAAAATGTTCCTGCTCATCATCGTCAGCGCACAGCGAGCTTTGCAACTCTGCAACACACATTGCTGTCACTCCTCCCTTTCCTGCCTGAAAGACCAGTTGAATCCAACATCTCTGTGCCAGCTCTCTGCTGAGCAGCAACAGAGAGAGTAGAGCAGCAATGTTTAGACTGTGCTAAAACAGCAGAAGAGCCTTGCGAAAAAGCTCCTGGATTAAAGCGGGTAATAATTGGGAGAAACTATGTTAGAAAAAAAAAAAAAGCTTAATAAAAGTTGAAGGAGGGCAAAAATGGTTAAGGTATAGCCAAAAAAGGCTTAAAAAGGGTTAGAGATATGCAAAAACTGGGATAGAAATGGCCAAAAAGGCTTTAAAGCAGGTTAGAGATGTGCAAAAACTGGTCAGAAATGGCCAAAAAAGGATTAAAGCGGGAGAGAAATGGGAAAAACTGCATTAGAAACAGAAAAAAAGCATAAAAAGTTTTGAATGAGGGAAAAAATGGTGAAGATATATCCCAAAAAGGCTTAAAAAGGATTAGAGATGTGCAAAAATGGGATAGAAATGGCCAAAAACTCTTTAAAATGTGTTAGAAATGGAGAAAAATGGGTTACAAATGGACAAAAAATGGATAAGAAATGGCCAAAAGTAGCTTAAAAGGGGTTAGAGATGTGCAAAAATGAGTTAGAAATGGCCAAGAATGGCATAAAACAGGTTAAGAATGGCCAAAAATGGGTTAGAAATGGCCAAAAAGGCTTTAAAGCAGGTAAGAGATGTGTAAAAAAAAAAAAAAAATAAAATGGTTAGAAGTGGCAAAAAAATGGATTAAAGATGGTGAGAAATGCAAAAAACTGAGTTAGAAACGGAAAAAAAATAGCATAAACCGTGTTGAACAGTGGGGAGAAATGGTTTAGAAAGAACCAAAAATGGCTTTAAAAGGGTTAGAGATTTGCAAAAATGGAATAGAAATGGCCAAAATTTATTTAAAAAGCCTCAAAAATGGACAAAAAATGCATTAGAAATGGCCAAAACCGGCTTAAAAGGGTTAGAGGTATGCGAGAACGGTTCAGAAAAAGCCAAATTAGGCTTAAAAGGGGCTAGAGATGAGCAAAAAAGGGTTAGAAATGGCAAAAAATAGCTTAAAATGGGTTAGATATAGCCAAAAAAGGGTTGAAATGGGTTAGTAGTGGGTAAAAAAGGGTTAGATGTAGCCGAAAATGGCATAAAACGTGTGAGAACTGGGCCAAAAATGGGTCAGAAAAGAAAAAAAAATGCTTATAATTACTTGAATGCGGAAGAAAGTGTTTTAGAAAGAGCCAAAAACGGCTTTAAAAAGGTTAGATGTATGCAAAAATGGGTTACAAATGGCCAAAAACGCCTTAAAATGGGATAGAAATAGTGAAAAATGGCTTAAAATGTGTTAGAAGTGTGTAAAAATGGTTTAGATAAACCCAAAAATGGTTTAAATCGTGTGAGCAATGGGCAAAAAATGAGTTAGAAAAGGAAAGAAAAATGGCTTAAACCAGGTTGAAAGTCAGAAAAAATGGTGTAGAAAGACCCAAACGTGTCTTTAAAAGGGCTAGAGATGAGCAGAAATGGGTTAGAAATGGCAAAGAATGGCTTAAAAGAGGTTAGAGATGTGCCAGAAATGGTTAGAAATGGCCAAAACTGCTTTAAAGCAGGTTAGAGATGTGCAAAAATGGGCTAGAAATGGCCAAAAATGGATTCAAGTGGGTAAAGAAATGGGGAAAACTGGGTTAGAAACAGAAAAAAACTAGCTTAAAACGGGTGGAAAGTGGGCAAAAATGGTTGAGAATGAGTCAAAAATGCATTAAAAGGGTTCTAGACATGCAAAAATGGGATAGAAATGGCCAAAAATGATTTAAAACGGGTTAGAAATGTTCAAAAATTGGATTAGAAATGGCCAAAACCGGTTTAAAAAGGGTTAGAGGTAAGCAGAGATGAGTGAGAAATAGCCAAAACCGGCTTAAAAAAGGTTAGAGATGTGCAAAAATGGGTCAGGAATGACCAAAGCTGGCTTAAAATGGGTTAGAAACGGCCAAAATGCTTTAAAGCGGGTAAGTGTTGTGCGAAAACGGGTTAGAAATGGCCTAAGTTGGCCAAAAGCGGGTTAGAAATGGCCAAAAAGGCTTTAAAGCAGGTTAGAGATGTGTGTGCAATGGTTAGAAATGGCAAAAATGGGTTAAAGCAGATAAGAAATGGGGAAAACTTGGTTAGAAAGGGAAGAGAAAAAACCTTCAAACGAGTGGAAAGTTGGCAAAAATCGTTCAGGTAGAGCAAAAAAAGGCTTAAAAAGGGTTAGAGCTGAGGAAAAATGGGTTATAAATGGCCAAAAGCGGCTTAAAGGTGGTTAGATAGGGGTAAAACTGGGGTAGGAATGGCCAAAAATTGCTTAAAATGGGTTAGAAGTTTGCAAAACTGTGCTAGAAATGGCCCAAAAGGTGTAAATTGGGACAGAAATGGTGAAAAATGGCTTAAAATGCGTTAGGAGTGAGCAAAAATGGGTTAGATATAGCCGAAAACGGTTTAAATCGTGTGAGAACCAGGCAAAAAATGAGTTAGAAAAGAACTAAAAATGGCTTAAAACGGGTTGAGAGCGAGAAAACATCGTGTAGAAAGAGGCAAAAATGGCTTTAAAAGGGTTAGAGATGTGCAAAAATGGGTTAGAAATGGCAAAAAATGGCTTAAAAGGGCTTATAGATGTGCCAAAAATGGTTGGAAATGGCCAAAAATGCTTTAAAGCAGGTTAGAGATGTGTAAAAGTGGGTTAGAAATGGCCTAAAATGGATTAAAGCGGGTAATAATTGGGAGAAACTGTGTTAGAAACTGAAGAAAAAAAAGCTTAATAAGAGTTGAAGGAGGGCAAAAATGGTTAAGGTATAGCCAAAAAAGGCTTAAAAAGGGTTAGAGATATGCAAAAACTGGGATAGAAATGGCCAAAAAGGCTTTAAAGCAGGTTAGAGATGTGCAAAAACTGGTCAGAAATGGCCAAAAAAAGGATTAAAGCGGGAGAGAAATGGGAAAAACTGCATTAGAAACAGAAAAAAAAGCATAAAAAGTTTTGAATGAGGGAAAAAATGGTGAAGATATAGCCCAAAAAGGCTTAAAAAGGATTAGAGATGTGCAAAAATGGGATAGAAATGGCCAAAAACTCTTTAAAATGTGTTAGAAATGGAGAAAAATGGGTTACAAATGGACAAAAAATGGATAAGAAATGGTCAAAAGTTTCTAACACAGTTTCTCCCAATTATTACCCGCTTTAATCCATTTTAGGCCATTTCTAACCCACTTTTACACATCTCTAACCTGCTTTTAAAGCATTTTTGGCCATTTCCAACCATTTTTGGCACATCTATAAGCCCTTTTAAGCCATTTTTTGCCATTTCTAACCCATTTTTGCACATCTCTAACCCTTTTAAAGCCATTTTTGCCTCTTTCTACACGATGTTTTCTCGCTCTCAACCCGTTTTAAAGCCATTTTTAGTTCTTTTCTAACTCATTTTTTGCCTGTTTCTCACACGATTTAAACCGTTTTCAGCTATATCTAACCCATTTTTGCTCACTCCTAACGCATTTTAAGCCATTTTTCACCATTTCTGTCCCAATTTAAACCTTTTGGGCCATTTCTAGCACAGTTTTGCAAACTTCTAACCCATTTTAAGCAATTTTTGGCCATTCCTACCCCAGTTTTACCCCTATCTAACCACCTTTAAGCCGCTTTTGGCCATTTATAACCCAATTTTCCTCAGCTCTAACCCTTTTTGAGCCTTTTTTTGCTCTACCTGAACGATTTTTGCCAACTTTCCACTCGTTTGAAGGTTTTTTCTATTTCCTTTCTAACCAACTTTTCCCCATTTCTTACCTGCTTTAACCCATTTTTGCCATTTCTAACCATTGCACACACATCTCTAACCTGCTTTAAAGCCTTTTTGGCCATTTCTAACCCGCTTTTGGCCAACTTAGGCCATTTCTAACCCGTTTTCGCACATCTCTTACCCGCTTTAAAGCTTTTTTGGCCGTTTCTAACCCGTTTTAAGCCAGCTTTGGTCATTTCTGACCCATTTTTGCACATCTCTAACCTTTTTTTAAGCCGGTTTTGGCTATTTCTCACTCATCTCTGCTTACCTCTAACCCTTTTTAAACCGGTTTTGGCCATTTCTAATCCAATTTTTGAACATTTCTAACCCGTTTTAAATCATTTTTGGCCATTTCTATCCCATTTTTGCATGTCTAGAACCCTTTTAATGCATTTTTGACTCATTCTAAACCATTTTTGCCCACTTTCCACCCGTTTTAAGCTAGTTTTTTTCTGTTTCTAACCCAGTTTTCCCCATTTCTTTACCCACTTGAATCCATTTTTGGCCATTTCTAGCCCATTTTTGCACATCTCTAACCTGCTTTAAAGCAGTTTTGGCCATTTCTGACCATTTCTGGCACATCTCTAACCTCTTTTAAGCCATTCTTTGCCATTTCTAACCCATTTCTGCTCATCTCTAGCCCTTTTAAAGCCACGTTTGGGTCTTTCTACACCATTTTTTCTGACTTTCAACCTGGTTTAAGCCATTTTTCTTTCCTTTTCTAACTCATTTTTTGCCCATTGCTCACACGATTTAAACCATTTTTGGGTTTATCTAAACCATTTTTACACACTTCTAACACATTTTAAGCCATTTTTCACTATTTCTATCCCATTTTAAGGCGTTTTTGGCCATTTGTAACCCATTTTTGCATACATCTAACCCTTTTAAAGCCGTTTTTGGCTCTTTCTAAAACACTCTCTTCCGCATTCAAGTAATTATAAGCATTTTTTTTCTTTTCTGACCCATTTTTGGCCCAGTTCTCACACGTTTTATGCCATTTTCGGCTACATCTAACCCTTTTTTACCCACTACTAACCCATTTTAACCCTTTTTTGGCTATATCTAACCCATTTTAAGCTATTTTTGGCCATTTCTAACCCTTTTTTGCTCATCTCTAGCCCCTTTTAAGCCTAATTTGGCTTTTTCTAAACCGTTCTCGCATACCTCTAACCCTTTTAAGCCGGTTTTGGCCATTTCTAATGCATTTTTTGTCCATTTTTGAGGCTTTTTAAATAAATTTTGGCCATTTCTATTCCATTTTTGCAAATCTCTAACCCTTTTAAAGCCATTTTTGGTTCTTTCTAAACCATTTCTCCCCACTTTCAACACAGTTTATGCTATTTTTTTTTTTCCGTTTCTAACCCAGTTTTCTGCATTTCTCACCATCTTTAATCCATTTTTTTGCCACTTCTAACCATTTTTTTTTTTTTTTTTTTGCACATCTCTTACCTGCTTTAAAGCCTTTTTGGCCATTTCTAACCCATTTTTGGCCATTCTTAACCTGTTTTATGCCATTCTTGGCCATTTCTAACTCATTTTTGCACATCTCTAACCCCTTTTAAGCTACTTTTGGCCATTTCTTATCCATTTTTTGTCCATTTCTAACCCATTTTTCTCCATTTCTAACACATTTTAAAGAGTTTTTGGCCATTTCTATCCCATTTTTGCACATCTCTAATCCTTTTTAAGCCTTTTTGGGATATATCTTCACCATTTTTTCCCTCATTCAAAACTTTTTATGCTTTTTTTCTGTTTCTAATGCAGTTTTTCCCATTTCTCTCCCGCTTTAATCCTTTTTTGGCCATTTCTGACCAGTTTTTGCACATCTCTAACCTGCTTTAAAGCCTTTTTGGCCATTTCTATCCCAGTTTTTGCATATCTCTAACCCTTTTTAAGCCTTTTTTGGCTATACCTTAACCATTTTTGCCCTCCTTCAACTCTTATTAAGCTTTTTTTTCTTCAGTTTCTAACACAGTTTCTCCCCATTATTACCCGCTTTAATCCATTTTAGGCCATTTCTAACCCGCTTTTACACATCTCTAACCTGCTTTAAAGCATTTTTGGCCATTTCCAACCATTTTTGGCACATCTATAAGCCCTTTTAAGCCATTTTTTGCCATTTCTAACCCATTTTTGCACATCTCTAACCCTTTTAAAGCCATTTTTGCCTCTTTCTACACGATGTTTTCTCGCTCTCAACCCGTTTTAAGCCATTTTTAGTTCTTTTCTAACTCATTTTTTGCCTGGTTCTCACACGATTTAAACCGTTTTCGGCTATATCTAACCCATTTTTGCTCACTCCTAACGCATTTTAAGCCATTTTTCACCATTTCTGTCCCAATTTAAACCTTTTGGGCCATTTCTAGCACAGTTTTGCAAACTTCTAACCCATTTTAAGCAATTTTTGGCCATTCCTACCCCAGTTTTACCCCTATCTAACCACCTTTAAGCCGCTTTTGGCCATTTATAACCCAATTTTCCTCAGCTCTAACCCTTTTTGAGCCTTTTTTTGCTCTACCTGAACGATTTTTGCCAACTTTCCACTCGTTTGAAGGTTTTTTCTATTTCCTTTCTAACCAAGTTTTCCCCATTTCTTACCTGCTTTAACCCATTTTTGCCATTTCTAACCATTGCACACACATCTCTAACCTGCTTTAAAGCCTTTTTGGCCATTTCTAACCCGCTTTTGGCCAACTTAGGCCATTTCTAACCCGTTTTCGCACATCTCTTACCCGCTTTAAAGCTTTTTTGGCCGTTTCTAACCCGTTTTAAGCCAGCTTTGGTCATTTCTGACCCATTTTTGCACATCTCTAACCTTTTTTAAGCCGGTTTTGGCTATTTCTAATCCAATTTTTGAACATTTCTAACCCGTTTTAAATAATTTTTGGCCATTTCTATCCCATTTTTGCGTGTCTAGAACCCTTTTAATGCATTTTTGACTCATTCTAAACCATTTTTGCCCACTTTCCACCCGTTTTAAGCTAGTTTTTTTCTGTTTCTAACCCAGTTTTCCCCATTTCTTTACCCACTTGAATCCATTTTTGGCCATTTCTAGGCCATTTTTGCACATCTCTAACCTGCTTTAAAGCAGTTTTGGCCATTTCTGACCATTTCTGGCACATCTCTAACCTCTTTTAAGCCATTCTTTGCCATTTCTAACCCATTTCTGCTCATCTCTAGCCCTTTTAAAGCCACGTTTGGGTCTTTCTACACCATTTTTTCTGACTTTCAACCTGGTTTAAGCCATTTTTCTTTCCTTTTCTAACTCATTTTTTGCCCATTGCTCACACGATTTAAACCATTTTTGGGTTTATCTAAACCATTTTTACACACTTCTAACACATTTTAAGCCATTTTTCACTATTTCTATCCCATTTTAAGGCGTTTTTGGCCATTTGTAACCCATTTTTGCATACATCTAACCCTTTTAAAGCCATTTTGGGCTCTTTCTAAAACACTCTCTTCCGCATTCAATTAATTATAAGCATTTTTTTTTCTTTTCTGACCCATTTTTGGCCCAGTTCTCACACGTTTTATGCCATTTTCGGCTACATCTAACCCTTTTTTACCCACTACTAACCCATTTTAACCCTTTTTTGGCTATATCTAACCCATTTTAAGCTATTTTTGGCCATTTCTAACCCTTTTTTGCTCATCTCTAGCCCCTTTTAAGCCTAATTTGGCTTTTTCTAAACCGTTCTCGCATACCTCTAACCCTTTTAAGCCGGTTTTGGCCATTTCTAATGCATTTTTTGTCCATTTTTGAGGCTTTTTAAATAAATTTTGGCAATTTCTATTCCATTTTTGCAAATCTCTAACCCTTTTAAAGCCATTTTTGGTTCTTTCTAAACCATTTCTCCCCACTTTCAACACAGTTTATGCTATTTTTTTTTTTCCGTTTCTAACCCAGTTTTCTGCATTTCTCACCATCTTTAATCCATTTTTTTGCCACTTCTAACCATTTTATTTTTTTTTTTTCTTTGCACATCTCTTACCTGCTTTAAAGCCTTTTTGGCCATTTCTAACCCATTTTTGGCCATTCTTAACCTGTTTTATGCCATTCTTGGCCATTTCTAACTCATTTTTGCACATCTCTAACCCCTTTTAAGCTACTTTTGGCCATTTCTTATCCATTTTTTGTCCATTTCTAACCCATTTTTCTCCATTTCTAACACATTTTAAAGAGTTTTTGGCCATTTCTATCCCATTTTTGCACATCTCTAATCCTTTTTAAGCCTTTTTGGGATATATCTTCACCATTTTTTCCCTCATTCAAAACTTTTTATGCTTTTTTTCTGTTTCTAATGCAGTTTTTCCCATTTCTCTCCCGCTTTAATCCTTTTTTGGCCATTTCTGACCAGTTTTTGCACATCTCTAACCTGCTTTAAAGCCTTTTTGGCCATTTCTATCCCAGTTTTTGCATATCTCTAACCCTTTTTAAGCCTTTTTTGGCTATACCTTAACCATTTTTGCCCTCCTTCAACTCTTATTAAGCTTTTTTTTCTTCAGTTTCTAACACAGTTTCTCCCCATTATTACCCGCTTTAATCCATTTTAGGCCATTTCTAACCCACTTTTACACATCTCTAACCTGCTTTAAAGCATTTTTGGCCATTTCCAACCATTTTTGGCACATCTATAAGCCCTTTTAAGCCATTTTTTGCCATTTCTAACCCATTTTTGCACATCTCTAACCCTTTTAAAGCCATTTTTGCCTCTTTCTACACGATGTTTTCTCGCTCTCAACCCGTTTTAAGCCATTTTTAGTTCTTTTCTAACTCATTTTTTGCCTGGTTCTCACACGATTTAAACCGTTTTCGGCTATATCTAACCCATTTTTGCTCACTCCTAACGCATTTTAAGCCATTTTTCACCATTTCTGTCCCAATTTAAACCTTTTGGGCCATTTCTAGCACAGTTTTGCAAACTTCTAACCCATTTTAAGCAATTTTTGGCCATTCCTACCCCAGTTTTACACGTATCTAACCACCTTTAAGCCGCTTTTGGCCATTTATAACCCATTTTTCCTCAGCTCTAACCCTTTTTAAGCCTTTTTTTGCCATGCCTGAACGATTTTTGCCAACTTTCCACTCGTTTGAAGGTTTTTTCTATTTCCTTTCTAACCAACTTTTCCCCATTTCTTACCTGCTTTAACCCATTTTTGCCATTTCTAACCATTGCACACACATCTCTAACCTGCTTTAAAGCCTTTTTGGCCATTTCTAACCCGCTTTTGGCCAACTTAGGCCATTTCTAACCCGTTTTCGCACATCTCTAACCCGCTTTAAAGCTTTTTTGGCCGTTTCTAACCCGTTTTAAGCCAGCTTTGGTCATTTCTGACCCATTTTTGCACATCTCTAACCTTTTTTAAGCTGGTTTTGGCTATTTCTCACTCATCTCTGCTTACCTCTAACCCTTTTTAAACCGGTTTTGGCCATTTCTAATCCAATTTTTGAACATTTCTAACCCGGTTTAAATCATTTTTGGCCATTTCTATCCCATTTTTGCGTGTCTAGAACCCTTTTAATGCATTTTTGACTCATTCTAAACCATTTTTGCCCACTTTCCACCCGTTTTAAGCTAGTTTTTTTTCTGTTTCTAACCCAGTTTTCCCCATTTCTTTACCCACTTGAATCCATTTTTGGCCATTTCTAGCCCATTTTTGCACATCTCTAACCTGCTTTAAAGCAGTTTTGGCCATTTCTAACCATTTCTGGCACATCTCTAACCTCTTTTAAGCCATTCTTTGCCATTTCTAACCCATTTCTGCTCATCTCTAGCCCTTTTAAAGCCACGTTTGGGTCTTTCTACACCATTTTTTCTGACTTTCAACCTGGTTTAAGCCATTTTTCTTTCCTTTTCTAACTCATTTTTTGCCCATTGCTCACACGATTTAAACCATTTTTGGGTTTATCTAAACCATTTTTACACACTTCTAACACATTTTAAGCCATTTTTCACTATTTCTATCCCATTTTAAGGCGTTTTTGGCCATTTGTAACCCATTTTTGCATACATCTAACCCTTTTAAAGCCGTTTTTGGCTCTTTCTAAAACACTTTCTTCTGCATTCAAGTAATTATAAGCATTTTTTTTTCTTTTCTGACCCATTTTTGGCCCAGTTCTCACACGTTTTATGCCATTTTCGGCTACATCTAACCCTTTTTTACCCACTACTAACCCATTTTAACCCTTTTTTGGCTATATCTAACCCATTTTAAGCTATTTTTGGCCATTTCTAACCCTTTTTTGCTCATCTCTAGCCCCTTTTAAGCCAATTTTGGCTTTTTCTAAACCGTTCTCGCATACCTCTAACCCTTTTAAGCCGGTTTTGGCCATTTCTAATGCATTTTTTGCCCATTTTTGAGGCTTTTTAAATAAATTTTGGCCATTTCTATTCCATTTTTGCAAATCTCTAACCCTTTTAAAGCCATTTTTGGTTCTTTCTAAACCATTTCTCCCCACTTTCAACACGGTTTATGCTATTTTTTTTTTTCCGTTTCTAACCCAGTTTTCTGCATTTCTCACCATCTTTAATCCATTTTTTGCCACTTCTAACCATTTTTTTTTTTTTTTTTTTACACATCTCTTACCTGCTTTAAAGCCTTTTTGGCCTTTTCTAACCCAATTTTGGCCATTCTTAACCTGTTTTATGCCATTCTTGGCCATTTCTAACTCATTTTTGCACATCTCTAACCCCTTTTAAGCTACTTTTGGCCATTTCTTATCCATTTTTTGTCCATTTGTAACCCATTTTTCTCCATTTCTAACACATTTTAAAGAGTTTTTGGCCATTTCTATCCCATTTTTGCACATCTCTAATCCTATTTAAGCCTTTTTGGGCTATATCTTCACCATTTTTTCCCTCATTCAAAACTTTTTATGCTTTTTTTCTGTTTCTAATGCAGTTTTTCCCATTTCTCTCCCGCTTTAATCCATTTTTGGCCATTTCTGACCAGTTTTTGCACATCTCTAACCTGCTTTAAAGCCTTTTTGGCCATTTCTATCCCAGTTTTTGCATATCTCTTACCCTTTTTAAGCCTTTTTTGGCTATACCTTAACCATTTTTGCCCTCCTTCAACTCTTATTAAGCTGCTTTTTTTTTTTTTCTGTTTCTAACACAGTTTCTCCCAATTATTACCCGCTTTAATCCATTTTTGGCCATTTCTAACCCACTTTTACACATCTCTAACCTGCTTTAAAGCATTTTTGGCCATTTCCAACCATTTTTGGCACATCTATAAGCCCTTTTAAGCCATTTTTTGCCATTTCTAACCCATTTTTGCACATCTCTAACCCTTTTAAAGCCATTTTTGCCTCTTTCTACACGATGTTTTCTCGCTCTCAACCCGTTTTAAGCCATTTTTAGTTCTTTTCTAACTCATTTTTTGCCTGGTTCTCACACGATTTAAACCGTTTTCGGCTATATCTAACCCATTTTTGCTCACTCCTAACGCATTTTAAGCCATTTTTCACCATTTCTGTCCCAATTTAAACCTTTTGGGCCATTTCTAGCACAGTTTTGCAAACTTCTAACCCATTTTAAGCAATTTTTGGCCATTCCTACCCCAGTTTTACACGTATCTAACCACCTTTAAGCCGCTTTTGGCCATTTATAACCCATTTTTCCTCAGCTCTAACCCTTTTTAAGCCTTTTTTTGCCATGCCTGAACGATTTTTGCCAACTTTCCACTCGTTTGAAGGTTTTTTCTATTTCCTTTCTAACCAAGTTTTCCCCATTTCTTACCTGCTTTAACCCATTTTTGCCATTTCTAACCATTGCACACACATCTCTAACCTGCTTTAAAGCCTTTTTGGCCATTTCTAACCCGCTTTTGGCCAACTTAGGCCATTTCTAACCCGTTTTCGCACATCTCTAACCCGCTTTAAAGCTTTTTTGGCCGTTTCTAACCCGTTTTAAGCCAGCTTTGGTCATTTCTGACCCATTTTTGCACATCTCTAACCTTTTTTAAGCCGGTTTTGGCTATTTCTCACTCATCTCTGCTTACCTCTAACCCTTTTTAAACCGGTTTTGGCCATTTCTAATCCAATTTTTGTCCATTTCTAACCCGGTTTAAATCATTTTTGGCCATTTCTATCCCATTTTTGCGTGTCTAGAACCCTTTTAATGCATTTTTGACTCATTCTAAACCATTTTTGCCCACTTTCCACCCGTTTTAAGCTAGTTTTTTTCTGTTTCTAACCCAGTTTTCCCCATTTCTTTACCCACTTGAATCCATTTTTGGCCATTTCTAGCCCATTTTTGCACATCTCTAACCTGCTTTAAAGCAGTTTTGGCCATTTCTAACCATTTCTGGCACATCTCTAACCTCTTTTAAGCCATTCTTTGCCATTTCTAACCCATTTCTGCTCATCTCTAGCCCTTTTAAAGCCACGTTTGGGTCTTTCTACACCATTTTTTCTGACTTTCAACCTGGTTTAAGCCATTTTTCTTTCCTTTTCTAACTCATTTTTTGCCCATTGCTCACACGATTTAAACCATTTTTGGGTTTATCTAAACCATTTTTACACACTTCTAACACATTTTAAGCCATTTTTCACTATTTCTATCCCATTTTAAGGCGTTTTTGGCCATTTGTAACCCATTTTTGCATACATCTAACCCTTTTAAAGCCGTTTTTGGCTCTTTCAAAAACACTCTCTTCCGCATTCAAGTAATTATAAGCATTTTTTTTTCTTTTCTGACCCATTTTTGGCCCAGTTCTCACACGTTTTATGCCATTTTCGGCTACATCTAACCCTTTTTTACCCACTACTAACCCATTTTAACCCTTTTTTGGCTATATCTAACCCATTTTAAGCTATTTTTGGCCATTTCTAACCCTTTTTTGCTCATCTCTAGCCCCTTTTAAGCCTAATTTGGCTTTTTCTAAACCGTTCTCGCATACCTCTAACCCTTTTAAGCCGGTTTTGGCCATTTCTAATGCATTTTTTGTCCATTTTTGAGGCTTTTTAAATAAATTTTGGCCATTTCTATTCCATTTCTGCAAATCTCTAACCCTTTTAAAGCCATTTTTGGTTCTTTCTAAACCATTTCTCCCCACTTTCAACACGGTTTATGCTATTTTTTTTTTCCGTTTCTAACCCAATTTTCTGCATTTCTCACCATCTTTAATCCATTTTTTTGCCACTTCTAACCATTTTTTTTTTTTTTTTTTGCACATCTCTTACCTGCTTTAAAGCCTTTTTGGCCATTTCTAACCCATTTTTGGCCATTCTTAACCTGTTTTATGCCATTCTTGGCCATTTCTAACTCATTTTTGCACATCTCTAACCCCTTTTAAGCTACTTTTGGCCATTTCTTATCCATTTTTTGTCCATTTGTAACCCATTTTTCTCCATTTCTAACCCATTTTAAAGAGTTTTTGGCCATTTCTATCCCATTTTTGCACATCTCTAATCCTTTTTAAGCCTTTTTGGGCTATATCTTCACCATTTTTTCCCTCATTCAAAACTTTTTATGCTTTTTTTCTGTTTCTAATGCAGTTTTTCCCATTTCTCTCCCGCTTTAATCCTTTTTTGGCCATTTCTGACCAGTTTTTGCACATCTCTAACCTGCTTTAAAGCCTTTTTGGCCATTTCTATCCCAGTTTTTGCATATCTCTTACCCTTTTTAAGCCTTTTTTGGCTATACCTTAACCATTTTTGCCCTCCTTCAACTCTTATTAAGCTTTTTTTTCTTCAGTTTCTAACACAGTTTCTCCCAATTATTACCCGCTTTAATCCATTTTTGGCCATTTCTAACCCACTTTTACACATCTCTAACCTGCTTTAAAGCATTTTTGGCCATTTCCAACCATTTTTGGCACATCTATAAGCCCTTTTAAGCCATTTTTTGCCATTTCTAACCCATTTTTGCACATCTCTAACCCTTTTAAAGCCATTTTTGCCTCTTTCTACACGATGTTTTCTCGCTCTCAACCCGTTTTAAGCCATTTTTAGTTCTTTTCTAACTCATTTTTTGCCTGTTTCTCACACGATTTAAACCGTTTTCGGCTATATCGAACCCATTTTTGCTCACTCCTAACGCATTTTAAGCCATTTTTCACCATTTCTGTCCCAATTTAAACCTTTTGGGCCATTTCTAGCACAGTTTTGCAAACTTCTAACCCATTTTAAGCAATTTTTGGCCATTCCTACCCCAGTTTTACCCCTATCTAACCACCTTTAAGCCGCTTTTGGCCATTTATAACCCATTTTTCCTCAGCTCTAACCCTTTTTAAGCCTTTTTTTGCCATGCCTGAACGATTTTTGCCAACTTTCCACTCGTTTGAAGGTTTTTTCTATTTCCTTTCTAACCAAGTTTTCCCCATTTCTTACCTGCTTTAACCCATTTTTGCCATTTCTAACCATTGCACACACATCTCTAACCTGCTTTAAAGCCTTTTTGGCCATTTCTAACCCGCTTTTGGCCAACTTAGGCCATTTCTAACCCGTTTTCGCACATCTCTAACCCGCTTTAAAGCTTTTTTGGCCGTTTCTAACCCGTTTTAAGCCAGCTTTGGTCATTTCTGACCCATTTTTGCACATCTCTAACCTTTTTTAAGCCGGTTTTGGCTATTTCTCACTCATCTCTGCTTACCTCTAACCCTTTTTAAACCGGTTTTGGCCATTTCTAATCCAATTTTTGTCCATTTCTAACCCGGTTTAAATCATTTTTGGCCATTTCTATCCCATTTTTGCGTGTCTAGAACCCTTTTAATGCATTTTTGACTCATTCTAAACCATTTTTGCCCACTTTCCACCCGTTTTAAGCTAGGTTTTTTTTCTGTTTCTAACCCAGTTTTCCCCATTTCTTTACCCACTTGAATCCATTTTTGGCCATTTCTAGCCCATTTTTGCACATCTCTAACCTGCTTTAAAGCAGTTTTGGCCATTTCTAACCATTTCTGGCACATTTCTAACCTCTTTTAAGCCATTCTTTGCCATTTCTAACCCATTTCTGCTCATCTCTAGCCCTTTTAAAGCCACGTTTGGGTCTTTCTACACCATTTTTTCTGACTTTCAACCTGGTTTAAGCCATTTTTCTTTCCTTTTCTAACTCATTTTTTGCCCATTGCTCACACGATTTAAACCATTTTTGGGTTTATCTAAACCATTTTTACACACTTCTAACACATTTTAAGCCATTTTCCACTATTTCTATCCCATTTTAAGGCGTTTTTGGCCATTTGTAACCCATTTTTGCATACATCTAACCCTTTTAAAGCCGTTTTTGGCTCTTTCAAAAACACTCTCTTCCGCATTCAAGTAATTATAAGCATTTTTTTTTCTTTTCTGACCCATTTTTGGCCCAGTTCTCACACGTTTTATGCCATTTTCGGCTACATCTAACCCTTTTTTACCCACTACTAACCCATTTTAACCCTTTTTTGGCTATATCTAACCCATTTTAAGCTATTTTTGGCCATTTCTAACCCTTTTTTGCTCATCTCTAGCCCCTTTTAAGCCTAATTTGGCTTTTTCTAAACCGTTCTCGCATACCTCTAACCCTTTTAAGCCGGTTTTGGCCATTTCTAATGCATTTTTTGTCCATTTTTGAGGCTTTTTAAATAAATTTTGGCCATTTCTATTCCATTTCTGCAAATCTCTAACCCTTTTAAAGCCATTTTTGGTTCTTTCTAAACCATTTCTCCCCACTTTCAACACGGTTTATGCTATTTTTTTTTTCCGTTTCTAACCCAATTTTCTGCATTTCTCACCATCTTTAATCCATTTTTTTGCCACTTCTAACCATTTTTTTTTTTTTTTTTTACACATCTCTTACCTGCTTTAAAGCCTTTTTGGCCATTTCTAACCCATTTTTGGCCATTCTTAACCTGTTTTATGCCATTCTTGGCCATTTCTAACTCATTTTTGCACATCTCTAACCCCTTTTAAGCTACTTTTGGCCATTTCTTATCCATTTTTTGTCCATTTGTAACCCATTTTTCTCCATTTCTAACACATTTTAAAGAGTTTTTGGCCATTTCTATCCCATTTTTGCACATCTCTAATCCTTTTTAAGCCTTTTTGGGCTATATCTTCACCATTTTTTCCCTCATTCAAAACTTTTTATGCTTTTTTTCTGTTTCTAATGCAGTTTTTCCCATTTCTCTCCCGCTTTAATCCTTTTTTGGCCATTTCTGACCAGTTTTTGCACATCTCTAACCTGCTTTAAAGCCTTTTTGGCCATTTCTATCCCAGTTTTTGCATATCTCTAACCCTTTTTAAGCCTTTTTTGGCTATACCTTAACCATTTTTGCCCCCCTTCAACTCTTATTAAGCTTTTTTTTCTTCAGTTTCTAACACAGTTTCTCCCAATTATTACCCGCTTTAATCCATTTTAGGCCATTTCTAACCCACTTTTACACATCTCTAACCTGCTTTAAAGCATTTTTGGCCATTTCCAACCATTTTTGGCACATCTATAAGCCCTTTTAAGCCATTTTTTGCCATTTCTAACCCATTTTTGCACATCTCTAACCCTTTTAAAGCCATTTTTGCCTCTTTCTACACGATGTTTTCTCGCTCTCAACCCGTTTTAAGCCATTTTTAGTTCTTTTCTAACTCATTTTTTGCCTGTTTCTCACACGATTTAAACCGTTTTCGGCTATATCTAACCCATTTTTGCTCACTCCTAACGCATTTTAAGCCATTTTTCACCATTTCTGTCCCAATTTACACCTTTTGGGCCATTTCTAGCACAGTTTTGCAAACTTCTAACCCATTTTAAGCAATTTTTGGCCATTCCTACCCCAGTTTTACCCCTATCTAACCACCTTTAAGCCGCTTTTGGCCATTTATAACCCATTTTTCCTCAGCTCTAACCCTTTTTAAGCCTTTTTTTGCCATGCCTGAACGATTTTTGCCAACTTTCCACTCGTTTGAAGGTTTTTTCTCTTCCCTTTCTAACCAAGTTTTCCCCATTTCTTACCTGCTTTAACCCATTTTTGCCGTTTCTAACCATTGCACACACATCTCTAACCTGCTTTAAAGCCTTTTTGGCCATTTCTAACCCGCTTTTGGCCAACTTAGGCCATTTCTAACCCGTTTTCGCACAACTCTTACCCGCTTTAAAGCTTTTTTGGCCGTTTCTAACCCATTTTAAGCCAGCTTTGGTCATTCCTGACCCATTTTTGCACATCTCTAACCTTTTTTAAGCCGGTTTTGGCTATTTCTCACTCATCTCTGCTTACCTCTAACCCTTTTTAAACCGGTTTTGGCCATTTCTAATCCAATTTTTGAACATTTCTAACCCGTTTTAAATCATTTTTGGCCATTTCTATCCCATTTTTGCGTGTCTAGAACCCTTTTAATGCATTTTTGACTCATTCTAAACCATTTTTGCCCACTTTCCACCCGTTTTAAGCTAGTTTTTTTCTGTTTCTAACCCAGTTTTCCCCATTTCTTTACCCACTTGAATCCATTTTTGGCCATTTCTAGCCCATTTTTGCACATCTCTAACCTGCTTTAAAGCAGTTTTGGCCATTTCTAACCATTTCTGGCACATCTCTAACCTCTTTTAAGCCATTCTTTGCCATTTCTAACCCATTTCTGCTCATCTCTAGCCCTTTTAAAGACACGTTTGGGTCTTTCTACACCATTTTTTCTGACTTTCAACCTGGTTTAAGCCATTTTTCTTTCCTTTTCTAACTCATTTTTTGCCCATTGCTCACACGATTTAAACCATTTTTGGGTTTATCTAAACCATGTTTACACAGTTCTAACACATTTTAAGACATTTTTCACTATTTCTATCCCATTTTAAGGCTTTTTTGGCCATTTCTAACCCATTTTTGCATACATCTAACCCTTTTAAAGCCGTTTTTGGCTCTTTCTAAAACACTTTCTTCTGCATTCAACTAATTATAAGCATTTTTTTTTTCTGACCCATTTTTGGCCCAGTTCTCACACGTTTTATGCCATTTTCGGCTACATCTAACCCTTTTTTACCCACTACTAACCCATTTTAACCCTTTTTTGGCTATATCTAACCCATTTTAAGCTATTTTTGGCCATTTCTAACCCTTTTTTGCTCATCTCTAGCCCCTTTTAAGCCAATTTTGGCTTTTTCTAAACCGTTCTCGCATACCTCTAACCCTTTTAAGCCGGTTTTGGCCATTTCTAATGCATTTTTTGTCCATTTTTGAGGCTTTTTAAATAAATTTTGGCCATTTCTATTCCATTTTTGCAAATCTCTAACCCTTTTAAAGCCATTTTTGGTTCTTTCTAAACCATTTCTCCCCACTTTCAACACGGTTTATGCTATTTTTTTTTTTCCGTTTCTAACCCAGTTTTCTGCATTTCTCACCATCTTTAATCCATTTTTTTGCCACTTCTAACCATTTTTTTTTTTTTTTTTTTTGCACATCTCTTACCGGCTTTAAAGCCTTTTTGGCCATTTCTAACCCATTTTTGGCCATTCTTAACCTGTTTTATGCCATTCTTGGCCATTTCTAACTCATTTTTGCACATCTCTAACCCCTTTTAAGCTACTTTTGGCCATTTCTTATCCATTTTTTATCCATTTCTAACCGATTTTTCTCCATTTCTAACACATTTTAAAGAGTTTTTGGCCATTTCTATCCCATTTTTGCACATCTCTAATCCTTTTTAAGCCTTTTTGGGCTATATCTTCACCATTTTTTCCCTCATTCAAAACTTTTTATGCTTTTTTTCTGTTTCTAATGCAGTTTTTCCCATTTCTCTCCCGCTTTAACCCTTTTTTGGCCATTTCTGACCAGTTTTTGCACATCTCTAACATGCTTTAAAGCCTTTTTGGCCATTTCTATGCCAGTTTTTGCATAGAAACAGAAACCATGCCAACTTAATCCACCATCTCTGTGCCCGCTCTCGGCTGAGCAGCAACAGAGAGAGTAGAGCAGGAATGTTGAGACTGTGCTAAAACAGCAGAAGAGCCTTGCAAAAAAGCTCCTGCTGATCATGTTTAGCACACAGTGAGCTTTAAACTGTGACACAAACATTGCTGTCACTCCTCACTTTATCTCCTAAAAGTGCATTTGAATCCAACGTTTCTGGTGCGCTCTCTCGTTTCGAGAGGAGTTGTGACAGGGGAGGACGAGCCCTTGGACTCTAATCCCACAGCCGAAGGGACAGCAGGGAAACTCCTGCTGGGCATCTTCAGCACACAGTGAGCTTTGCAACTCTGCAACACACATTGCTGTCACTCCTCCCTTTCCTGCCTGAAAGACGAATTGATTCCAACATCTCTGTGCCCGCTCTCGGCTGAGCAGCAACAGAGAGAGTAGAGCAGGAATGTTTAGACTGGGCTAAAACAGCAGAAGTGCCTTGCAAAACAGCTCCTGCTGATCATGTTTAGCACGCAGTGAGCTTTAAACTGTGACACAAACATTGCTGCCACTCTTCACTCTTTCTCCTAAAAGTGCATTTGAACCCAAAGTTTCTGGTGCGCTCTCTCGTTTCGAGAGGAGTTGTGACAGGGGAGGACGAGCGCTTGGACTCTAATCCCACAGCCGAAGGGCCAGCAGGGAAACTGCTGCTGGGCATCTTCAGCACACAGTGAGCTTTGCAACTCTGCAACACACATTGCTGTCACCTCTCACTTTCCTACCTGAAAGTCCAATTGAATCCTACATCTCCTGTGCTTGCTCTTTGTGAGCAGTAGCAGAATATAGCACTTACGTTTGGACTCTGCTGAAACAGCAGAAGAGACAGTCCAGAAAGTTCCCACTGGTCATCTTCAGAGCACAGCGATCTTTGCAACTCTGCAACAGACATTGCTGTCACTCCTCCCATTCCTGCCTGAAAGACCAACTGAATCCACCATCTCTGTGCCCGCTCTCGGCTGAGCAGCAACAGAGAGAGTAGAGCAGGAATGTTGGGACTGTTCTAAAACAGCAGAAGAGCCTTGCAAAAAAGCTCCTGCTGATCATGTTTAGCACACAGCGAGCTTTAAACTGTGACACAAACATTGCTGTCACTCCTCACTTTATCTCCTAAAAGTGCATTTGAATCCAACGTTTCTGGTGCGCTCTCTCGTTTCGAGAGGAGTTGTGACAGGGGAGGACGAGCGCTTGGACTCGAATCCCACAGCCGAAGGGCCAGCAGGGAAACTCCTGCTGGGCATCTTCAGCACACAGTGAGCTTTGCAACTCTGCAACACACATTGCTGTCACTCCTCCCTTTCCTGCCTGAAAGACCAATTGATTCCAACATCTCTGTGCCCACTCTCGGCTGAGCAGCAACAGAGAGAGTAGAGCAGGAATGTTGAGACTGTGCTAAAACAGCAGAAGAGCCTTGCAAAAAAGCTCCTGCTGATCATGTTTAGCACACAGCGAGCTTTAAACTGTGACACAAACATTGCTGTCACTCCTCACTTTATCTCCTAAAAGTGCGTTTGAATCCAACGTTTCTGGTGCGCTCTCTCGTTTCGAGAGGAGTTGTGACAGGGGAGGACGAGCCCTTGGACTCTAATCCCACAGCCGAAGGGCCAGCAGGGAAACTCCTGCTGGGCATCTTCAGCACACAGTGAGCTTTGCAACTCTGCAACACACATTGCTGTCACTCCTCCCTTTCCTGCCTGAAAGACCAATTGATTCCAACATCTCTGTGCCCGCTCTCGGCTGAGCAGCAACAGAGAGAGTAGAGCAGGAATGTTGAGACTGTGCTAAAACAGCAGAAGAGCCTTGCAAAAAAGCTCCTGCTGATCATGTTTAGCACACAGCGAGCTTTAAACTGTGACACAAACATTGCTGTCACTCCTCACTTTATCTCCTAAAAGTGCATTTGAATCCAACGTTTCTGGTGCGCTCTCTCGTTTCGAGAGGAGTTGTGACAGGGGAGGACGAGCCCTTGGACTCTAATCCCACAGCCGAAGGGCCAGCAGGGAAACTCCTGCTGGGCATCTTCAGCACACAGTGAGCTTTGCAACTCTGCAACACACATTGCTGTCACTCCTCCATTTCTTGCCTGAAAGACCAATTGATTCCAACATCTCTGTGCCCGCTCTCTGCTGAGCAGCAACAGAAAGAGAGGAGCAGGAATGTTTAGACTGGGCTAAAACAGCAGAAGTGCCTTGCAAAACAGCTCCTGCTGATCATGTTTAGCACGCAGTGAGCTTTAAACTGTGACACAAACATTGCTGCCACTCTTCACTCTTTCTCCTAAAAGTGCATTTGAACCCAAAGTTTCTGGTGCGCTCTCTCGTTTCGAGAGGAGTTGTGACAGGGGAGGACGAGCGCTTGGACTCTAATCCCACAGCCGAAGGGCCAGCAGGGAAACTGCTGCTGGGCATCTTCAGCACACAGTGAGCTTTGCAACTCTGCAACACACATTGCTGTCACCTCTCACTTTCCTACCTGAAAGTCCAATTGAATCCTACATCTCCTGTGCTTGCTCTTTGTGAGCAGTAGCAGAATATAGCACTTACGTTTGGACTCTGCTGAAACAGCAGAAGAGACAGTCCAGAAAGTTCCCACTGGTCATCTTCAGAGCACAGCGATCTTTGCAACTCTGCAACAGACATTGCTGTCACTCCTCCCTTTCCTGCCTGAAAGACCAATTGATTCCAACATCTCTGTGCCCACTCTCGGCTGAGCAGCAACAGAGAGAGTAGAGCAGGAATGTTGAGACTGTTCTAAAACAGCAGAAGAGCCTTGCAAAAAAGCTCCTGCTGATCATGTTTAGCACACAGCGAGCTTTAAACTGTGACACAAACATTGCTGTCACTCCTCACTTTATCTCCTAAAAGTGCATTTGAATCCAACGTTTCTGGTGCGCTCTCTCGTTTCGAGAGGAGTTGTGACAGGGGAGGACGAGCGCTTGGACTCTAATCCCACAGCCGAAGGGCCAGCAGGGAAACTCCTGCTGGGCATCTTCAGCACACAGTGAGCTTTGCAACTCTGCAACACACATTGCTGTCACTCCTCCCTTTCCTGCCTGAAAGACCAATTGATTCCAACATCTCTGTGCCCGCTCTCGGCTGAGCAGCAACAGAGAGAGTAGAGCAGGAATGTTGAGACTGTGCTAAAACAGCAGAAGAGCCTTGCAAAAAAGCTCCTGCTGATCATGTTTAGCACACAGCGAGCTTTAAACTGTGACACAAACATTGCTGTCACTCCTCACTTTATCTCCTAAAAGTGCATTTGAATCCAACGTTTCTGGTGCGCTCTCTCGTTTCGAGAGGAGTTGTGACAGGGGAGGACGAGCCCTTGGACTCTAATCCCACAGCCGAAGGGCCAGCAGGGAAACTCCTGCTGGGCATCTTCAGCACACAGTGAGCTTTGCAACTCTGCAACACACATTGCTGTCACTCCTCCCTTTCCTGCCTGAAAGACCAATTGATTCCAACATCTCTGTGCCCGCTCTCGGCTGAGCAGCAACAGAGAGAGTAGAGCAGGAATGTTGAGACTGTGCTAAAACAGCAGAAGAGCCTTGCAAAAAAGCTCCTGCTGATCATGTTTAGCACACAGCGAGCTTTAAACTGTGACACAAACATTGCTGTCACTCCTCACTTTATCTCCTAAAAGTGCATTTGAATCCAACGTTTCTGGTGCGCTCTCTCGTTTCGAGAGGAGTTGTGACAGGGGAGGACGAGCCCTTGGACTCTAATCCCACAGCCGAAGGGCCAGCAGGGAAACTCCTGCTGGGCATCTTCAGCACACAGTGAGCTTTGCAACTCTGCAACACACATTGCTGTCACTCCTCCATTTCTTGCCTGAAAGACCAATTGATTCCAACATCTCTGTGCCCGCTCTCTGCTGAGCAGCAACTGAAAGAGAGGAGCAGGAATGTTTAGACTGGGCTAAAACAGCAGAAGTGCCTTGCAAAACAGCTCCTGCTGATCATGTTTAGCACGCAGTGAGCTTTAAACTGTGACACAAACATTGCTGCCACTCTTCACTCTTTCTCCTAAAAGTGCATTTGAACCCAAAGTTTCTGGTGCGCTCTCTCGTTTCGAGAGGAGTTGTGACAGGGGAGGACGAGCGCTTGGACTCTAATCCCACAGCCGAAGGGCCAGCAGGGAAACTGCTGCTGGGCATCTTCAGCACACAGTGAGCTTTGCAACTCTGCAACACACATTGCTGTCACCTCTCACTTTCCTACCTGAAAGTCCAATTGAATCCTACATCTCCTGTGCTTGCTCTTTGTGAGCAGTAGCAGAATATAGCACTTACGTTTGGACTCTGCTGAAACAGCAGAAGAGACAGTCCAGAAAGTTCCCACTGGTCATCTTCAGAGCACAGCGATCTTTGCAACTCTGCAACAGACATTGCTGTCACTCCTCCCTTTCCTGCCTGAAAGACCAATTGATTCCAACATCTCTGTGCCCACTCTCGGCTGAGCAGCAACAGAGAGAGTAGAGCAGGAATGTTGAGACTGTTCTAAAACAGCAGAAGAGCCTTGCAAAAAAGCTCCTGCTGATCATGTTTAGCACACAGCGAGCTTTAAACTGTGACACAAACATTGCTGTCACTCCTCACTTTATCTCCTAAAAGTGCATTTGAATCCAACGTTTCTGGTGCGCTCTCTCGTTTCGAGAGGAGTTGTGACAGGGGAGGACGAGCGCTTGGACTCTAATCCCACAGCCGAAGGGCCAGCAGGGAAACTCCTGCTGGGCATCTTCAGCACACAGTGAGCTTTGCAACTCTGCAACACACATTGCTGTCACTCCTCCCTTTCCTGCCTGAAAGACCAATTGATTCCAACATCTCTGTGCCCGCTCTCGGCTGAGCAGCAACAGAGAGAGTAGAGCAGGAATGTTGAGACTGTTCTAAAACAGCAGAAGAGCTTTGCAAAAAAGCTCCTGCTGATCATGTTTAGCACACAGCGAGCTTTAAACTGTGACACAAACATTGCTGTCACTCCTCACTTTATCTCCTAAAAGTGCATTTGAATCCAACGTTTCTGGTGCGCTCTCTCGTTTCGAGAGGAGTTGTGACAGGGGAGGACGAGCGCTTGGACTCTAATCCCACAGCCGAAGGGCCAGCAGGGAAACTCCTGCTGGGCATCTTCAGCACACAGTGAGCTTTGCAACTCTGCAACACACATTGCTGTCACTCCTCCATTTCTTGCCTGAAAGACCAATTGATTCCAACATCTCTCTGCCCGCTCTCTGCTGAGCAGCAACAGAAAGAGTGGAGCAGGAATGTTTAGACTGGGCTAAAACAGCAGAAGTGCCTTGCAAAAAAGCTCCTGCTTATTATGTTTAGCACGCAGCGAGCTTTAAACTGTGACACAAATATTGCTGCCACTCTTCACTCTTTCTCCTAAAAGTGCATTTGAATCCAACGTTTCTGGTGCGCTCTCTCGTTTCGAGAGGAGTTGTGACAGGGGAGGATGAGTGCTTGGACTCGAATCCCACAGCCGAAGGGCCAGCAGGGAAACTCCTGCTGGGCATCTTCAGCACACAGTGAGCTTTGCAACTCTGCAACACACATTGCTGTCACTCCTCCCTTTCCTGCCTGAAAGACCAATTGATTCCAACATCTCTGTGCCCACTCTCGGCTGAGCAGCAACAGAGAGAGTAGAGCAGGAATGTTGAGACAGTTCTAAAACAGCAGAAGAGCCTTGCAAAAAAGCTCCTGCTGATCATGTTTAGCACACAGCGAGCTTTAAACTGTGACACAAACATTGCTGTCACTCCTCACTTTATCTCCTAAAAGTGCATTTGAATCCAACGTTTCTGGTGCGCTCTCTCGTTTCGAGAGGAGTTGTGACAGGGGAGGACGAGCGCTTGGACTCTAATCCCACAGCCGAAGGGCCAGCAGGGAAACTCCTGCTGGGCATCTTCAGCACACAGTGAGCTTTGCAACTCTGCAACACACATTGCTGTCACTCCTCCATTTCTTGCCTGAAAGACCAATTGATTCCAACATCTCTCTGCCCGCTCTCTGCTGAGCAGCAACAGAAAGAGTGGAGCAGGAATGTTTAGACTGGGCTAAAACAGCAGAAGTGCCTTGCAAAAAAGCTCCTGCTTATCATGTTTAGCACGCAGTGAGCTTTAAACTGTGACACAAACATTGCTGCCACTCTTCACTCTTTCTCCTAAAAGTGCATTTGAACCCAAAGTTTCTGGTGCGCTCTCTCGTTTCGAGAGGAGTTGTGACAGGGGAGGACGAGCGCTTGGACTCTAATCCCACAGCCGAAGGGCCAGCAGGGAAACTGCTGCTGGGCATCTTCAGCACACAGTGAGCTTTGCAACTCTGCAACACACATTGCTGTCACCTCTCACTTTCCTACCTCAAAGTCCAATTGAATCCTACATCTCCTGTGCTTGCTCTTTGGGAGCAGTAGCAGAATATAGCACTTACGTTTGGACTCTGCTGAAACAGCAGAAGAGACAGTCCAGAAAGTTCCCACTGGTCATCTTCAGAGCACAGCGATCTTTGCAACTCTGCAACAGACATTGCTGTCACTCCTCCCATTCCTGCCTGAAAGACCAACTGAATCCACCATCTCTGTGCCCGCTCTCGGCTGAGCAGCAACAGAGAGAGTAGAGCAGGAATGTTGAGACTGTTCTAAAACAGCAGAAGAGCTTTGCAAAAAAGCTCCTGCTGATCATGTTTAGCACTCAGCGAGCTTTAAACTGTGACACAAACATTGCTGTCACTCCTCACTTTATCTCCTAAAAGTGCATTTGAATCCAACGTTTCTGGTGCGCTCTCTCGTTTCGAGAGGAGTTGTGACAGGGGAGGACGAGCGCTTGGACTCTAATCCCACAGCCGAAGGGCCAGCAGGGAAACTCCTGCTGGGCATCTTCAGCACACAGTGAGCTTTGCAACTCTGCAACACACATTGCTGTCACTCCTCCATTTCTTGCCTGAAAGACCAATTGATTCCAACATCTCTCTGCCCGCTCTCTGCTGAGCAGCAACAGAAAGAGTGGAGCAGGAATGTTTAGACTGGGCTAAAACAGCAGAAGTGCCTTGCAAAAAAGCTCCTGCTTATTATGTTTAGCACGCAGCGAGCTTTAAACTGTGACACAAATATTGCCGCCACTCTTCACTCTTTCTCCTAAAAGTGCATTTGAATCCAACGTTTCTGGTGCGCTCTCTCGTTTCGAGAGGAGTTGTGACAGGGGAGGACGAGCGCTTGGACTCGAATCCCACAGCCGAAGGGCCAGCAGGGAAACTCCTGCTGGGCATCTTCAGCACACAGTGAGCTTTGCAACTCTGCAACACACATTGCTGTCACTCCTCCCTTTCCTGCCTGAAAGACCAATTGATTCCAACATCTCTGTGCCCACTCTCGGCTGAGCAGCAACAGAGAGAGTAGAGCAGGAATGTTGAGACTGTTCTAAAACAGCAGAAGAGCCTTGCAAAAAAGCTCCTGCTGATCATGTTTAGCACACAGCGAGCTTTAAACTGTGACACAAACATTGCTGTCACTCCTCACTTTATCTCCTAAAAGTGCATTTGAATCCAACGTTTCTGTTGCACTCTCTCGTTTCGAGAGGAGTTGTGACAGGGGAGGACGAGCGCTTGGACTCTAATCCCACAGCCGAAGGGCCAGCAGGGAAACTGCTGCTGGGCATCTTCAGCACACAGTGAGCTTTGCAACTCTGCAACACACATTGCTGTCACCTCTCACTTTCCTACCTCAAAGTCCAATTGAATCCTACATCTCCTGTGCTTGCTCTTTGGGAGCAGTAGCAGAATATAGCACTTACGTTTGGACTCTGCTGAAACAGCAGAAGAGACAGTCCAGAAAGTTACCACTGGTCATCTTCAGAGCACAGCGATCTTTGCAACTCTGCAACACGCATTGCTGTCACTCCTCCCATTCCTGCCTGAAAGACCAACTGAATCCACCATCTCTGTGCCCGCTCTCAGCTGAGCAGCAACAGAGAGAGTAGAGCAGGAATGTTGAGACTGTTCTAAAACAGCAGAAGAGCCTTGCAAAAAAGCTCCTGCTGATCATGTTTAGCACACAGCGAGCTTTAAACTGTGACACAAACATTGCTGTCACTCCTCACTTTATCTCCTAAAAGTGCATTTGAATACAACGTTTCTGGTGCGCTCTCTCGTTTCGAGAGGAGTTGTGACAGGGGAGGACGAGCGCTTGGACTCTAATCCCACAGCCGAAGGGCCAGCAGGGAAACTCCTGCTGGGCATCTTCAGCACACAGTGAGCTTTGCAACTCTGCAACACACATTGCTGTCACTCCTCCCTTTCCTGCCTGAAAGACCAATTGATTCCAACATCTCTGTGCCCGCTCTCGGCTGAGCAGCAACAGAGAGAGTAGAGCAGGAATGTTGAGACTGTTCTAAAACAGCAGAAGAGCTTTGCAAAAAAGCTCCTGCTGATCATGTTTAGCACACAGCGAGCTTTAAACTGTGACACAAACATTGCTGTCACTCCTCACTTTATCTCCTAAAAGTGCATTTGAATCCAACGTTTCTGGTGCGCTCTCTCGTTTCGAGAGGAGTTGTGACAGGGGAGGACGAGCGCTTGGACTCTAATCCCACAGCCGAAGGGCCAGCAGGGAAACTCCTGCTGGGCATCTTCAGCACACAGTGAGCTTTGCAACTCTGAAACACACATTGCTGTCAACTCTCACTTTCCTGCCTGAATGTCCAATTGAATCCTACATCTCCTGTGCTTGCTCTTTGGGAGCAGTAGCAGAATATAGCACTTACGTTTGGACTCTGCTGAAACAGCAGAAGAGACAGTCCAGAAAGTTCCCACTGGTCATCTTCAGAGCACAGCGATCTTTGCAACTCTGCAACAGACATTGCTGTCACTCCTCCCATTCCTGCCTGAAAGACCAACTGAATCCACCATCTCTGTGCCCGCTCTCGGCTGAGCTGCAACAGAGAGAGTAGAGCAGGAATGTTGAGACTGTTCTAAAACAGCAGAAGAGCCTTGCAAAAAAGCTCCTGCTGATCATGTTTAGCACACAGCGAGCTTTAAACTGTGACACAAACATTGCTGTCACTCCTCACTTTATCTCCTAAAAGTGCATTTGAATCCAACGTTTCTGGTGCGCTCTCTCGTTTCGAGAGGAGTTGTGACAGGGGAGGACGAGCGCTTGGACTCTAATCCCACAGCCGAAGGGCCAGCAGGGAAACTCCTGCTGGGCATCTTCAGCACACAGTGAGCTTTGCAACTCTGCAACACAAATTGCTGTCACTCCTCCCTTTCCTGCCTGAAAGACCAATTGATTCCAACATCTCTGTGCCCGCTCTCTGCTGAGCAGCAACTGAAAGAGAGGAGCAGGAATGTTTAGACTGGGCTAAAACAGCAGAAGTGCCTTGCAAAAAAGCTCCTGCTGATCACGTTTAGCACACTGTGAGCTTTAAACTGTGACACAAACATTGCTGCCACTCTTCACTCTTTCTCCTAAAAGTGCATTTGAATCCAACGCTTCTGGTGCGCTCTCTCGTTTCGAGAGGAGTTGTGACAGGGGAGGACGAGCGCTTGGACTCTAATCCCACAGCCGAAGGGCCAGCAGGTAAACTCCTGCTGGGCATCTTCAGCACACAGTGAGCTTTGCAACTCTGAAACACACATTGCTGTCACTCCTCACTTCATCTCCTAATAGTCCCTTTGAATCCATGGTCTCTCGCGCCCTCTCTCGTTTGAACAGCAGCAGTGACAGGTGAACACGAGCTCTTGGCCTCTGCTCCCACAGCCGAAGAGCCAGGAGTGAAAGCTCCGGCTGGGCATCTTCAGCAACTAGTCAGCTTTGCAACTGTGACACATATATTGCGGTTGCTCCTCACTTTCCTACCTCAAAGTCCAATTGAATCCAAAATCTCTGTGCCCTTTCTCTGCTGGGCAGCAGCAGAGAGAGTAGAGCCGGAACGTTTTGTCCCTGCTAAAAGAGCAGAAGAGCCAGGACAAAATGTTCCTGCAGATCATCTTCAGCGCACAGCGAGCTTTGCAACTCTGCAACACGCATTGCTGTCACTCCTCCCTTTCCTGCCTGAAAGACCAACTGAATCCACCATCTCTGTGCCCGCTCTCTGCTGAGCAGCAACAGAAAGAGTAGAGCAGGAATGTTTAGACTGGACTAAAACAGCAGAAGCGCCTTGCAAAAAAGCTCCTGCTGATCATGTTTAGCACACAGTGAGCTTTAAACTGTGACACAAACATTGCTGTCACTCCTCACTTTATCTCCTAAAAGTGCATTTGAATCCAACGTTTCTGGTGCGCTCTCTCGTTTCGAGAGGAGTTGTGACAGGGGAGGACGAGCGCTTGGAATCTAATCCCACAGCTGAAGGGCCAGCAGGGAAACTCCTGCTGGGCATCTTCAGCACACAGTGAGCTTTGCAACTCTGAAACACACATTGCTGTCACCTCTCACTTTCCTACCTCAAAGTCCAATTGAATCCTACATCTCCTGTGCTTGCTCTTTGTGAGCAGGAGCAGAATATAGCACTTCCGTTTGGACTCTGCTGAAACAGCAGAAGAGACAGTCCAGAAAGTTCCCACTGATCATCTTCAGCGCACAGTGAGCTTTGCAACTCTGAAACACACGTTGCTGTCACTCCTCACTTCATCTCCTAATAGTCCCTTTGAATGCATGGTCTCTCGCGCCCTCTCTCGTTTGAACAGCAGCAGTGACAGGTGAACACGCGCTCTTGGCCTCTGCTCCCACAGCCGAAGAGCCAGGAGTGAAAGCTCCGGCTGGGAATCTTCAGCAGTTAGTCAGCCTTGCAACAGTGACACATATATTGCGGTTGCTCCTCACTTTCCTACCTCAAAGTCCAATTGAATCCAAAATCTCTGTGCCCTTTCTCTGCTGGGCAGCAGCAGAGAGAGTAGAGCCGGAACGTTTTGTCCCTGCTAAAAGAGCAGAAGAGCCAGGACAAAATGTTCCTGCAGACCATCTTCAGCGCACAGTGAGCTTTGCAACTCTGCAACACGCATTGCTGTCACTCCTCCCATTCCTGCCTGAAAGACCAACTGAATCCACCATCTCTGTGCCCGCTCTCTGCTGAGCAGCAACAGAGAGAGTAGAGCAGGAATGTTTAGACTGGACTAAAACAGCAGAAGCGCCTTGCAAAAAAGCTCCTGCTGATCATGTTTAGCACACAGTGCGCTTTAAACTGTGACACAAACATTGCTGTCACTCTTCACTCTTTCTCCTAAAAGGGCATTTGAATCCAACGTTTCTGGTGCGCTCTCTCGTTTCGAGAGGAGTTGTGACAGGGGAGGACGAGCGCTTGGACTCTAATCCCACAGCCGAAGGGCCAGCAGGGAAACTCCTGCTGGGCATCTTCAGCACACAGTGAGCTTTGCAACTCTGAAACACACATTGCTGTCACCTCTCACTTTCCTACCTCAAAGTCCCATTGAATCCTACATCTCCTGTGCTTGCTCTTTGCGAGCAGTAGCAGAATATAGCACTTACGTTTGGACTCTGCTGAAACAGCAGAAGAGACAGTCCAGAAAGTTCCCACTGGTCATCTTCAGAGCACAGCGATCTTTGCAACTCTGCAACAGACATTGCTGTCACTCCTCCCTTTCCTGCCTGAAAGACCAACTGAATCCACCATCTCTGTGCCCGCACTCTGCTGAGCAGCAACAGAGAGAGTAGAGAAGGAATGTTGAGACTGTGCTAAAACAGCAGAAGAGCCTTGCAAAAAAGCTCCTGCTGATCATGTTTAGCACACAGCGAGCTTTAAACTGTGACACAAACATTGCTGTCACTCCTCACTTTATCTCCTAAAAGTGCATTTGAATCCAACGTTTCTGGTGCGCTCTCTCGTTTCGAGAGGAGTTGTGACAGGGGAGGACGAGCGCTTGGACTCGAATCCCACAGCCGAAGGGCCAGCAGGGAAACTCCTGCTGGGCATCTTCAGCACACAGTGAGCTTTGCAACTCTGCAACACACATTGCTGTCACTCCTCCCTTTCCTGCCTGAAAGACCAATTGATTCCAACATCTCTGTGCCCGCTCTCTGCTGAGCAGCAACAGAAAGAGAGGAGCAGGAATGTTTAGACTGGGCTAAAACAGCAGAAGTGCCTTGCAAAAAAGCTCCTGCTGATCATGTTTAGCACACAGTGAGCTTTAAACTGTGACACAAACATTGCTGCCACTCTTCACTCTTTCTCCTAAAAGTGCATTTGAATCCAACGTTTCTGGTGCGCGCTCTCGTTTCGAGAGGAGTTGTGACAGGGGAGGACGAGCGCTTGGACTCTAATCCCACAGCTGAAGGGCCAGCAGGTAAACTCCTGCTGGGCATCTTCAGCACACAGTGAGCTTTGCAACTCTGAAACACACATTGCTGTCACCTCTCACTTTCCTACCTCAAAGTCCAATTGAATCCTACATCTCCTGTGCTTGCTCTTTGTGAGCAGTAGCAGAATATAGCACTTACGTCTGGACTCTGCTGAAACAGCAGAAGAGACAGTCCAGAAAGTTCCCACTGAGCATCTTCAGCGCACAGTGAGCTTTGCAATGCTGAAACACACATTGCTGTCACTCCTCACTTCATCTCCTAATAGTCCCTTTGAATCCATGGTCTCTCGCGCCCTCTCTCGTTTGAACAGCAGCAGTGACAGGTGAACACGAGCTCTTGGCCTCTGCTCCCACAGCCGAAGAGCCAGGAGTGAAAGCTCCGGCTGGGCATCTTCAGCAATTAGTCAGCTTTGCAACTGTGACACATATATTGCGGTTGCTCCTCACTTTCCTACCTCAAAGTGCAATTGAATCCAAAATCTCTGGGCCCTTTCTCTGCTGGGCAGCAGCAGAGAGAGTAGAGCAGGAACGTTTTGTCCCTGCTAAAAGAGCAGAAGAGCCAGGACAAAATGTTCCTGCAGATCATCTTCAGCGCACAGCGAGCTTTGCAACTCTGCAACACGCATTGCTGTCACTCCTCCCTTTCCTGCCTGAAAGACCAACTGAATCCACCATCTCTGTGCCCGCTCCCTGCTGAGCAGCAACAGAAAGACAGGAGCAGGAATGTTTAGACTGGACTAAAACAGCAGAAGCGCCTTGCAAAAAAGCTCCTGCTGATCATGTTTAGCACACAGTGAGCTTTAAACTGTGACACAAACATTGCTGACACTCCTCACTCTTTCTCCTAAAAGTGCATTTGAATCCAACGTTTCTGGTGCGCTCTCTCGTTTCGAGAGGAGTTGTGACAGGGGAGGACGAGCGCTTGGACTCTAATCCCACAGCCGAAGGGCCAGCAGGGAAACTCCTGCTGGGCATCTTCAGCACACAGTGAGCTTTGCAACTCTGCAACACACATTGCTGTCACTCCTCCCTTTCCTGCCTGAAAGACCAATTGATTCCAACATCTCTGTGCCCGCTCTCTGCTGAGCAGCAACAGAAAGAGAGGAGCAGGAATGTTTAGACTGGGCTAAAACAGCAGAAGTGCCTTGCAAAAAGCTCCTGCTGATCATGTTTAGCACACAGCGAGCTTTAAACTGTGACACAAACATTGCTGTCACTCCTCACTTTATCTCCTAAAAGTGCATTTGAATCCAACGTTTCTGGTGCGCTCTCTCGTTTCGAGAGGAGTTGTGACAGGGGAGGACGAGCGCTTGGACTCTAATCCCACAGCCGAAGGGCCAGCAGGGAAACTCCTGCTGGGCATCTTCAGCACACAGTGAGCTTTGCAACTCTGAAACACACATTGCTGTCACCTCTCACTTTCCTACCTCAAAGTCCAATTGAATCCTACATCTCCTGTGCTTGCTCTTTGTGAGCAGTAGCAGAATATAGCACTTACGTCTGGACTCTGCTGAAACAGCAGAAGAGACAGTCCAGAAAGTTCCCACTGAGCATCTTCAGCGCACAGTGAGCTTTGCAACGCTGAAACACACATTGCTGTCACTCCTCACTTCATCTCCTAATAGTCCCTTTGAATCCATGGTCTCTCGCGCCCTCTCTCGTTTGAACAGCAGCAGTGACAGGTGAACACGAGCTCTTGGCCTCTGCTCCCACAGCCGAAGAGCCAGGAGTGAAAGCTCCGGCTGGGCATCTTCAGCAATTAGTCAGCTTTGCAACTGTGACACATATATTGCGGTTGCTCCTCACTTTCCTACCTCAAAGTGCAATTGAATCCAAAATCTCTGGGCCCTTTCTCTGCTGGGCAGCAGCAGAGAGAGTAGAGCAGGAACGTTTTGTCCCTGCTAAAAGAGCAGAAGAGCCAGGACAAAATGTTCCTGCAGATCATCTTCAGCGCACAGCGAGCTTTGCAACTCTGCAACACGCATTGCTGTCACTCCTCCCTTTCCTGCCTGAAAGACCAACTGAATCCACCATCTCTGTGCCCGCTCTCTGCTGAGCAGCAACAGAAAGACAGGAGCAGGAATGTTTAGACTGGACTAAAACAGCAGAAGCGCCTTGCAAAAAAGCTCCTGCTGATCATGTTTAGCACACAGTGAGCTTTAAACTGTGACACAAACATTGCTGACACTCCTCACTCTTTCTCCTAAAAGTGCATTTGAATCCAACGTTTCTGGTGCGCTCTCTCGTTTCGAGAGGAGTTGTGACAGGGGAGGACGAGCCCTTGGACTCTAATCCCACAGCCGAAGGGCCAGCAGGGAAACTCCTGCTGGGCATCTTCAGCACACAGTGAGCTTTGCAACTCTGCAACACACATTGCTGTCAGTCCTCCCTTTCCTGCCTGAAAGACCAATTGATTCCAACATCTCTGTGCCCGCTCTCTGCTGAGCAGCAACAGAAAGAGAGGAGCAGGAATGTTTAGACTGGGCTAAAACAGCAGAAGTGCCTTGCAAAAAGCTCCTGCTGATCATGTTTAGCACACAGCGAGCTTTAAACTGTGACACAAACATTGCTGTCACTCCTCACTTTATCTCCTAAAAGTGCATTTGAATCCAACGTTTCTGGTGCGCTCTCTCGTTTCGAGAGGAGTTGTGACAGGGGAGGACGAGCGCTTGGACTCTAATCCCACAGCCGAAGGGCCAGCAGGGAAACTCCTGCTGGGCATCTTCAGCACACAGTGAGCTTTGCAACTCTGCAACACACATTGCTGTCACCTCTCACTTTCCTACCTGAAAGTCCAATTGAATCCTACATCTCCTGTGCTTGCTCTTTGTGAGCAGTAGCAGAATATAGCACTTACGTTTGGACTCTGCTGAAACAGCAGAAGAGACAGTCCAGAAAGTTCCCACTGATCATCTTCAGCGCACAGTGAGCTTTGCAACGCTGAAACACACATTGCTGTCGCTCCTCACTTCATCTCCTAATAGTCCCTTTGAATCCATGGTCTCTCGCGCCCTCTCTCGTTTGAACAGCAGCAGTGACAGGTGAACACGAGCTCTTGGCCTCTGCTCCCACAGCCGAAGAGCCAGGAGTGAAAGCTCGGCTGTGCATCTTCAGCAATTAGTCAGCTTTGCAGCTGTGACACATATATTGCGGTTGCTCCTCACTTTCCTACCTCAAAGTCCAATTGAATCCAAAATCTCTGTGCCCTTTCTCAGCTGGGCAGCAGCAGAGAGAGTAGAGCAGGAACGTTTTGTCCCTGCTAAAAGAGCAGAAGAGCCAGGACAAAATGTTCCTGCAGATCATCTTCAGCGCACAGCGAGCTTTGCAACTCTGCAACACGCATTGCTGTCACTCCTCCCTTTCCTGCCTGAAAGACCAACTGAATCCACCATCTCTGTGCCCGCTCTCTGCTGAGCAGCAACAGAGAGAGTAGAGCAGGAATGTTTAGACTGGACTAAAACAGCAGAAGCGCCTTGCAAAAAAGCTCCTGCTGATCATGTTTAGCACACAGTGAGCTTTAAACTGTGACACAAACATTGCTGTCACTCTTCACTGTTTCTCCTAAAAGTGCATTTGAATCCAACGTTTCTGGTGCGCTCTCTACTTTCGAGTGGAGTTGTGACAGGGGAGGACGAGCGCTTGGACTCTAATCCCACAGCCGAAGGGCCAGCAGGGAAACTCCTGCTGGGCATCTTCAGCACACAGTGAGCTTTGCAACTCTGAAACACACATTGCTGTCACCTCTCACTTTCCTACCTCAAAGTCCAATTGAATCCTACATCTCCTGTGCTTGCTCTTTGTGAGCAGTAGCAGAATATAGCACTTACGTTTGGACTCTGCTGAAACAGCAGAAGAGACAGTCCAGAAAGTTCCCACTGATCATCTTCAGCGCACAGTGAGCTTCGCAACGCTGAAACACACATTGCTGTCACTCCTCACTTCATCTCCTAAGAGTCCCTTTGAATCCATGGTCTCTCGCGCCCTCTCTCGTTTGAACAGCAGCAGTGACAGGTGAACACGAGCTCTTGGCCTCTGCTCCCACAGCCGAAGAGCCAGGAGTGAAAGCTCGGCTGTGCATCTTCAGCAATTAGTCAGCTTTGCAGCTGTGACACATATATTGCGGTTGCTCCTCACTTTCCTACCTCAAAGTCCAATTGAATCCAAAATCTCTGTGCCCTTTCTCAGCTGGGCAGCAGCAGAGAGAGTAGAGCCGGAACGTTTTGTCCCTGCTAAAAGAGCAGAAGAGCCAGGACAAAATGTTCCTGCAGATCATCATCAGCGCACAGCGAGCTTTGCAACTCTGCAACACGCATTGCTGTCACTCCTCCCTTTCCTGCCTGAAAGACCAACTGAATCCACCATCTCTGTGCCCGCTCTCTGCTGAGCAGCAACAGAGAGAGTAGAGCAGGAATGTTTAGACTGGACTAAAACAGCAGAAGCGCCTTGCAAAAAAGCTCCTGCTGATCATGTTTAGCACACAGTGAGCTTTAAACTGTGACACAAACATTGCTGTCACTCTTCACTCTTTCTCCTAAAAGACCGTTTGAATACAACCTCTCCAGTGCACGCTCTCTGTGAGCTGCAGCAAGAGTAAGTAGAGCAGGAACGTTTAGACACTGCTGAAAGAGCAGAAAAGCCAGGACAAAATGTTCCTACAGATCATCTTCAGCGCACAGCGAGCTTTGCAACTCTGCAACATACATTGCTGTCACTCCTCCCTTTCCTGCCTGAAAGACCAATTGAATCCAACATCTCTGTGCTCTCTCTCTGCTGAGCAGCAACAGAGAGAGTAGAGCAGCAATGTTTAGACTGTGCTAAAACAGCAGAAGAGCCTTGCGAAAAAGCTCCTGCTGATCATGTTTAGCACACAGTTAGCTTTGCAACTGTGACACACACATTACTGTCACTGGTCACTTTATCTCCTAAAAGTGCATTTGAATCCAGCGTTTCTGGGGCCCTCTCTCCTTTCAAGAGCAGTTGTGACAGGGGAGCACGAAGCGCTTGACCTCTAATCCCACAGCCGATGGGCCAGCAGGGAAACTCCGGCTGGGCATCTTCAGCGCACAGTGAGCTTTGAAACTGTGACACACACATTGCTGTCACTTTATCTCCTAAAAGTCCATTTGAATGCAACCTTTCCAGTGCCCGCTCTCTCTGAGCAGCAGCACAGTGAGTAGAGCAGGAACGTTTAGACTCTGCTGAAAGAGCAGAAGAGCCAGGCCAAAATGTTCCTGCTCATCATCGTCAGCGCACAGCGAGCTTTGCAACTCTTCAACACACATTGCTGTCACTCCTCCCTTTCCTGCCTGAAAGACCAGTTGAATCCAACATCTCTGTGCCAGCTCTCTGCTGAGCAGCAACAGAGAGAGTAGAGCAGCAATGTTTAGACTGTGCTAAAACAGCAGAAGAGCCTTGCGAAAAACCTCCTGCTGGTCATCTATAGCACACAGTGAGCTTTCCAACTGTGACACAAACATTGCTGTCACTCTTCACTCTTTCTCCAAAAAGACCGTTTGAATACAACCTCTCCAGTGCACGCTCTCTGTGAGCTGCAGCAAGAGTAAGTAGAGCAGGAACGTTTAGACACTGCTGAAAGAGCAGAAAAGCCAGGACAAAATGTTCCTACAGATCATCTTCAGCGCACAGCGAGCTTTGCAACTCTGCAACATACATTGCTGTCACTCCTCCCTTTCCTGCCTGAAAGACCAATTGAATCCAACATCTCTGTGCCAGCTCTCTGCTGAGCAGCAACAGAGAGAGTAGAGCAGCAATGTTTAGACTGTGCTAAAACAGCAGAAGAGCCTTGCGAAAAAGCTCCTGCTGATCATGTTTAGCACACAGTTAGCTTTTCAACTGTGACACAAACATTGCTGTCACTGGTCACTTTATCTCCTAAAAGTGCATTTGAATCCAACGTTTCTGGGGCCCGCTCTCCTTTCAAGAGCAGTTGTGACAGGGGAGCACGAAGCGCTTGACCTCTAATCCCACAGCCGATGGGCCAGCAGGGAAACTCCGGCTGGGCATCTTCAGCGCACAGTGAGCTTTGAAACTGTGTCACACACATTGCTGTCACCCCTCACTTGCCTACCTGAAAGTCCAATTGAATCCTACAACTCCTGTGCTTGCTCTTTGTCAGCAGCAGCAGAATATAGCAGTTACGTTTGGTCTCTGCTGAAACAGCAGAAGAGACATGCACAAAGTTCCTGCTGATCATCTTCAGCACACAGTGAGCTTTGCAACTGTGACACACACATTACTGTCACTTTATCTCCTAAAAGTCCATTTGAATGCAACCTTTCCAGGGCCCGCTCTCTCTGAGCAGCAGCACAGTGAATAGAGCAGGAACGTTTAGACTCTGCTGAAAGAGCAGAAGAGCCAGGCCAAAATGTTCCTGCTCATCATCGTCAGCGCACAGCGAGCTTTGCAACTCTTCAACACACATTGCTGTCACTCCTCCCTTTCCTGCCTGAAAGACCAGTTGAATCCAACATCTCTGTGCCAGCTCTCTGCTGAGCAGCAACAGAGAGAGTAGAGCAGCAATGTTTAGACTGTGCTAAAACAGCAGAAGAGCCTTGCGAAAAACCTCCTGCTGGTCATCTATAGCACACAGTGAGCTTTCCAACTGTGACACAAACATTGCTGTCACTCTTCACTCTTTCTCCAAAAAGACCGTTTGAATACAACCTCTCCAGTGCACGCTCTCTGTGAGCTGCAGCAAGAGTAAGTAGAGCAGGAACGTTTAGACACTGCTGAAAGAGCAGAAAAGCCAGGACAAAATGTTCCTACAGATCATCTTCAGCGCACAGCGAGCTTTGCAACTCTGCAACATACATTGCTGTCACTCCTCCCTTTCCTGCCTGAAAGACCAATTGAATCCAACATCTCTGTGCCAGCTCTCTGCTGAGCAGCAACAGAGAGAGTAGAGCAGCAATGTTTAGACTGTGCTAAAACAGCAGAAGAGCCTTGCGAAAAAGCTCCTGCTGATCATGTTTAGCACACAGTTAGCTTTTCAACTGTGACACAAACATTGCTGTCACTGGTCACTTTATCTCCTAAAAGTGCATTTGAATCCAACGTTTCTGGGGCCCGCTCTCCTTTCAAGAGCAGTTGTGACAGGGGAGCACGAAGCGCTTGACCTCTAATCCCACAGCCGATGGGCCAGCAGGGAAACTCCGGCTGGGCATCTTCAGCGCACAGTGAGCTTTGAAACTGTGTCACACACATTGCTGTCACCCCTCACTTGCCTACCTGAAAGTCCAATTGAATCCTACAACTCCTGTGCTTGCTCTTTGTCAGCAGCAGCAGAATATAGCAGTTACGTTTGGTCTCTGCTGAAACAGCAGAAGAGACATGCACAAAGTTCCTGCTGATCATCTTCAGCACACAGTGAGCTTTGCAACTGTGACACACACATTACTGTCACTTTATCTCCTAAAAGTCCATTTGAATGCAACCTTTCCAGGGCCCGCTCTCTCTGAGCAGCAGCACAGTGAGTAGAGCAGGAACGTTTAGACTCTGCTGAAAGAGCAGAAGAGCCAGGCCAAAATGTTCCTGCTCATCATCGTCAGCGCACAGCGAGCTTTGCAACACTGCAACACACATTGCTGTCACTCCTCCCTTTCCTGCCTGAAAGACCAGTTGAATCCAACATCTCTGTGCTCTCTCTCTGCTGAGCAGCAACAGAGAGAGTAGAGCAGCAATGTTTAGACTGTGCTAAAACAGCAGAAGAGCCTTGCGAAAAACCTCCTGCTGGTCATCTATAGCACAGAGTGAGCTTTGCAACTGTGACACAAACATTGCTGTCACTCTTCATTCTTTCTCCAAAAAGACCGTTTGAATACAACCTCTCCAGTGCACGCTCTCTGTGAGATGCAGCAAGAGTAAGTAGAGCAGGAACGTTTAGACACTGCTGAAAGAGCAGAAAAGCCAGGACAAAATGTTCCTACAGATCATCTTCAGCGCACAGCGAGCTTTGCAACTCTGCAACATACATTGCTGTCACTCCTCCCTTTCCTGCCTGAAAGACCAATTGAATCCAACATCTCTGTGCCAGCTCTCTGCTGAGCAGCAACAGAGAGAGTAGAGCAGCAATGTTTAGACTGTGCTAAAACAGCAGAAGAGCCTTGCGAAAAAGCTCCTGCTGATCATGTTTAGCACACAGTTAGCTTTTCAACTGTGACACAAACATTGCTGTCACTGGTCACTTTATCTCCTAAAAGTGCATTTGAATCCAACGTTTCTGGGGCCCTCTCTCCTTTCAAGAGGAGTTGTGACAGGGGAGCACGAAGCGCTTGACCTCTAATCCCACAGCCGATGGGCCAGCAGGGAAACTCCGGCTGGGCATCTTCAGCGCACAGTGAGCTTTGAAACTGTGTCACACACATTGCTGTCACCCCTCACTTGCCTACCTGAAAGTCCAATTGAATCCTACAACTCCTGTGCTTGCTCTTTGTCAGCAGCAGCAGAATATAGCAGTTACGTTTGGTCTCTGCTGAAACAGCAGAAGAGACATGCACAAAGTTCCTGCTGATCATCTTCAGCACACAGTGAGCTTTGCAACTGTGACACACACATTACTGTCACTGGTCACTTTATCTCCTAAAAGTCCATTTGAATGCAACCTTTCCAGTGCCCGCTCTCTCTGAGCAGCAGCACAGTGAGTAGAGCAGGAACGTTTAGACTCTGCTGAAAGAGCAGAAGAGCCAGGCCAAAATGTTCCTGCTCATCATCGTCAGCGCACAGCGAGCTTTGCAACTCTGCAACACACATTGCTGTCACTCCTCCCTTTCCTGCCTGAAAGACCAGTTGAATCCAACATCTCTGTGCCAGCTCTCTGCTGAGCAGCAACAGAGAGAGTAGAGCAGCAATGTTTAGACTGTGCTAAAACAGCAGAAGAGCCTTGCGAAAAAGCTCCTGGATTAAAGCGGGTAATAATTGGGAGAAACTATGTTAGAAAAAAAAAAAAGCTTAATAAAAGTTGAAGGAGGGCAAAAATGGTTAAGGTATAGCCAAAAAAGGCTTAAAAAGGGTAAGAGATATGCAAAAACTGGGATAGAATTCCCAATAAGGCTTTAAAGCAGGTTAGAGATGTGCAAAAACTGGTCAGAAATGGCCAAAAATGGATTAAAGCGGGGGAGAAATGGGAAAAACTGCATTAGAAACAGAAAAAAAGCATAAAAAGTTTTGAATGAGGGAAAAAATGGTGAAGATATATCCCAAAAAGGCTTAAGAAGGATTAGAGATGTGCAAAAATGGGATAGAAATGGCCAAAAACTCTTTAAAATGTGTTAGAAATGGAGAAAAATGGGTTAGAAATGGACAAAAAATGGATAAGAAATGGCCAAAAGTAGCTTAAAAGGGGTTAGAGATGTGCAAAAATGAGTTAGAAATGGCCAAGAATGGCATAAAACAGGTTAAGAATGGCCAAAAATGGGTTAGAAATGGCCAAAAAGGCTTTAAAGCAGGTAAGAGATGTGTAAAAAAAAAAAAAAATAAAATGGTTAGAAGTGGCAAAAAAATGGATTAAAGATGGTGAGAAATGCAGAAAACTGGGTTAGAAACGGAAAAAAAATAGCATAATCCGTGTTGAAAGTGGGGAGAAATGGTTTAGAAAGAACCAAAAATGGCTTTAAAAGGGTTAGAGATTTGCAAAAATGGAATAGAAATGGCCAAAATTTATTTAAAAAGCCTCAAAAATGGACAAAAAATGCATTAGAAATGGCCAAAACCGGCTTAAAAGGGTTAGAGGTATGCGAGAACAGTTCAGAAAAAGCCAAATTAGGCTTAAAAGGGGCTAGAGATGAGCAAAAAAGGGTTAGAAATGGCCAAAAATAGCTTAAAATGGGTTAGATATAGCCAAAAAAGGGTTGAAATGGGTTAGTAGTGGGTAAAAAAGGGTTAGATGTAGCCGAAAATGGCATAAAACGTGTGAGAACTGGGCCAAAAATGGGTCAGAAAAGAAAAAAAAATGCTTATAATTACTTGAATGCGGAAGAAAGTGTTTTAGAAAGAGCCAAAAACGGCTTTAAAAAGGTTAGATGTATGCAAAAATGGGTTACAAATGGCCAAAAACGCCTTAAAATGGGATAGAAATAGTGAAAAATGGCTTAAAATGTGTTAGAAGTGTGTAAAAATGGTTTAGATAAACCCAAAAATGGTTTAAATCGTGTGAGCAATGGGCAAAAAATGAGTTAGAAAAGGAAAGAAAAATGGCTTAAACCAGGTTGAAAGTCAGAAAAAATGGTGTAGAAAGACCCAAACGTGTCTTTAAAAGGGCTAGAGATGAGCAGAAATGGGTTAGAAATGGCAAAGAATGGCTTAAAAGAGGTTAGAGATGTGCCAGAAATGGTTAGAAATGGCCAAAACTGCTTTAAAGCAGGTTAGAGATGTGCAAAAATGGGCTAGAAATGGCCAAAAATGGATTCAAGTGGGTAAAGAAATGGGGAAAACTGGGTTAGAAACAGAAAAAAAACTAGCTTAAAACGGGTGGAAAGTGGGCAAAAATGGTTGAGAAAGAGTCAAAAATGCATTAAAAGGGTTCTAGACACGCAAAAATGGGATAGAAATGGCCAAAAATGATTTAAAACGGGTTAGAAATGTTCAAAAATTGGATTAGAAATGGCCAAAACCGGTTTAAAAAGGGTTAGAGGTAAGCAGAGATGAGTGAGAAATAGCCAAAACCGGCTTAAAAAAGGTTAGAGATGTGCAAAAATGGGTCAGGAATGACCAAAGCTGGCTTAAAACGGGTTAGAAACGGCCAAAATGCTTTAAAGCGGGTAAGTGTTGTGCGAAAACGGGTTAGAAATGGCCTAAGTTGGCCAAAAGCGGGTTAGAAATGGCCAAAAAGGCTTTAAAGCAGGTTAGAGATGTGTGTGCAATGGTTAAAAATGGCAAAAATGGGTTAAAGCAGATAAGAAATGGGGAAAACTTGGTTAGAAAGGGAAGAGAAAAAACCTTCAAACGAGTGGAAAGTTGGCAAAAATCGTTCAGGTAGAGCAAAAAAAGGCTTAAAAAGGGTTAGAGCTGAGGAAAAATGGGTTATAAATGGCCAAAAGCGGCTTAAAGGTGGTTAGATAGGGGTAAAACCGGGGTAGGAATGGCCAAAAATTGCTTAAAATGGGTTAGAAGTTTGCAAAACTGTGCTAGAAATGGCCCAAAAGGTTTAAATTGGGACAGAAATGGTGAAAAATGGCTTAAAATGCGTTAGGAGTGAGCAAAAATGGGTTAGATATAGCCGAAAACGGTTTAAATCGTGTGAGAACCAGGCAAAAAATGAGTTAGAAAAGAACTAAAAATGGCTTAAAACGGGTTGAGAGCGAGAAAACATCGCGTAGAAAGAGGCAAAAATGGCTTTAAAAGGGTTAGAGATGTGCAAAAATGGGTTAGAAATGGCAAAAAATGGCTTAAAAGGGCTTATAGATGTGCCAAAAATGGTTGGAAATGGCCAAAAATGCTTTAAAGCAGGTTAGAGATGTGTAAAAGTGGGTTAGAAATGGCCTAAAATGGATTAAAGCGGGTAATAATGGGGAGAAACTGTGTTAGAAACTGAAGAAAAAAAAGCTTAATAAGAGTTGAAGGAGGGCAAAAATGGTTAAGGTATAGCCAAAAAAGGCTTAAAAAGGGTTAGAGATATGCAAAAACTGGGATAGAAATGGCCAAAAAGGCTTTAAAGCAGGTTAGAGATGTGCAAAAACTGGTCAGAAATGGCCAAAAAAGGATTAAAGCGGGAGAGAAATGGGAAAAACTGCATTAGAAACAGAAAAAAAGCATAAAAAGTTTTGAATGAGGGAAAAAATGGTGAAGATATAGCCCAAAAAGGCTTAAAAAGGATTAGAGATGTGCAAAAATGGGATAGAAATGGCCAAAAACTCTTTAAAATGTGTTAGAAATGGAGAAAAATGGGTTACAAATGGACAAAAAATGGATAAGAAATGGCCAAAAGTTTCTAACACAGTTTCTCCCCATTATTACCCGCTTTAATCCATTTTAGGCCATTTCTAACCCACTTTTACACATCTCTAACCTGCTTTAAAGCATTTTTGGCCATTTCCAACCATTTTTGGCACATCTATAAGCCCTTTTAAGCCATTTTTTGCCATTTCTAACCCATTTTTGCACATCTCTAACCCTTTTAAAGCCATTTTTGCCTCTTTCTACACGATGTTTTCTCGCTCTCAACCCGTTTTAAGCCATTTTTAGTTCTTTTCTAACTCATTTTTTGCCTGGTTCTCACACGATTTAAACCGTTTTCGGCTATATCTAACCCATTTTTGCTCACTCCTAACGCATTTTAAGCCATTTTTCACCATTTCTGTCCCAATTTAAACCTTTTGGGCCATTTCTAGCACAGTTTTGCAAACTTCTAACCCATTTTAAGCAATTTTTGGCCATTCCTACCCCAGTTTTACCCCTATCTAACCACCTTTAAGCTGCTTTTGGCCATTTATAACCCAATTTTCCTCAGCTCTAACCCTTTTTGAGCCTTTTTTTGCTCTACCTGAACGATTTTTGCCAACTTTCCACTCGTTTGAAGGTTTTTTCTATTTCCTTTCTAACCAACTTTTCCCCATTTCTTACCTGCTTTAACCCATTTTTGCCATTTCTAACCATTGCACACACATCTCTAACCTGCTTTAAAGCCTTTTTGGCCATTTCTAACCCGCTTTTGGCCAACTTAGGCCATTTCTAACCCGTTTTCGCACATCTCTAACCCGCTTTAAAGCTTTTTTGGCCGTTTCTAACCCGTTTTAAGCCAGCTTGGGTCATTTCTGACCCATTTTTGCACATCTCTAACCTTTTTTAAACCGGTTTTGGCTATTTCTCACTCATCTCTGCTTACCTCTAACCCTTTTTAAACCGGTTTTGGCCATTTCTAATCCAATTTTTGAACATTTCTAACCCGTTTTAAATCATTTTTGGCCATTTCTATCCCATTTTTGCGTGTCTAGAACCCTTTTAATGCATTTTTGACTCATTCTAAACCATTTTTGCCCACTTTCCACCCGTTTTAAGCTAGTTTTTTTCTGTTTCTAACCCAGTTTTCCCCATTTCTTTACCCACTTGAATCCATTTTTGGCCATTTCTAGCCCATTTTTGCACATCTCTAACCTGCTTTAAAGCAGTTTTGGCCATTTCTGACCATTTCTGGCACATCTCTAACCTCTTTTAAGCCATTCTTTGCCATTTCTAACCCATTTCTGCTCATCTCTAGCCCTTTTAAAGCCACGTTTGGGTCTTTCTACACCATTTTTTCTGACTTTCAACCTGGTTTAAGCCATTTTTCTTTCCTTTTCTAACTCATTTTTTGCCCATTGCTCACACGATTTAAACCATTTTTGGGTTTATCTAAACCATTTTTACACACTTCTAACACATTTTAAGCCATTTTTCACTATTTCTATCCCATTTTAAGGCGTTTTTGGCCATTTGTAACCCATTTTTGCATACATCTAACCCTTTTAAAGCCATTTTGGGCTCTTTCTAAAACACTCTCTTCCGCATTCAAGTAATTATAAGCATTTTTTTTTCTTTTCTGACCCATTTTTGGCCCAGTTCTCACACGTTTTATGCCATTTTCGGCTACATCTAACCCTTTTTTACCCACTACTAACCCATTTTAACCCTTTTTTGGCTATATCTAACCCATTTTAAGCTATTTTTGGCCATTTCTAACCCTTTTTTGCTCATCTCTAGCCCCTTTTAAGCCTAATTTGGCTTTTTCTAAACCGTTCTCGCATACCTCTAACCCTTTTAAGCCGGTTTTAGCCATTTCTAATGCATTTTTTGTCCATTTTTGAGGCTTTTTAAATAAATTTTGGCCATTTCTATTCCATTTTTGCAAATCTCTAACCCTTTTAAAGCCATTTTTGGTTCTTTCTAAACCATTTCTCCCCACTTTCAACACGGTTTATGCTATTTTTTTTTTTTTCCGTTTCTAACCCAGTTTTCTGCATTTCTCACCATCTTTAATCCATTTTTTTGCCACTTCTAACCATTTTATTTTTTTTTTTTTTTTGCACATCTCTTACCTGCTTTAAAGCCTTTTTGGCCATTTCTAACCCATTTTTGGCCATTCTTAACCTGTTTTATGCCATTCTTGGCCATTTCTAACTCATTTTTGCACATCTCTAACCCCTTTTAAGCTACTTTTGGCCATTTCTTATCCATTTTTTGTCCATTTCTAACCCATTTTTCTCCATTTCTAACACATTTTAAAGAGTTTTTGGCCATTTCTATCCCATTTTTGCACATCTCTAATCCTTTTTAAGCCTTTTTGGGCTATATCTTCACCATTTTTTCCCTCATTCAAAACTTTTTATGCTTTTTTTCTGTTTCTAATGCAGTTTTTCCCATTTCTCTCCCGCTTTAATCCTTTTTTGGCCATTTCTGACCAGTTTTTGCACATCTCTAACCTGCTTTAAAGCCTTTTTGGCCATTTCTATCCCAGTTTTTGCATATCTCTAACCCTTTTTAAGCCTTTTTTGGCTATACCTTAACCATTTTTGCCCTCCTTCAACTCTTATTAAGCTTTTTTTTCTTCAGTTTCTAACACAGTTTCTCCCCATTATTACCCGCTTTAATCCATTTTAGGCCATTTCTAACCCACTTTTACACATCTCTAACCTGCTTTAAAGCATTTTTGGCCATTTCCAACCATTTTTGGCACATCTATAAGCCCTTTTAAGCCATTTTTTGCCATTTCTAACCCATTTTTGCACATCTCTAACCCTTTTAAAGCCATTTTTGCCTCTTTCTACACGATGTTTTCTCGCTCTCAACCCGTTTTAAGCCATTTTTAGTTCTTTTCTAACTCATTTTTTGCCTGGTTCTCACACGATTTAAACCGTTTTCGGCTATATCTAACCCATTTTTGCTCACTCCTAACGCATTTTAAGCCATTTTTCACCATTTCTGTCCCAATTTAAACCTTTTGGGCCATTTCTAGCACAGTTTTGCAAACTTCTAACCCATTTTAAGCAATTTTTGGCCATTCCTACCCCGGTTTTACCCCTATCTAACCACCTTTAAGCCGCTTTTGGCCATTTATAACCCATTTTTCCTCAGCTCTAACCCTTTTTAAGCCTTTTTTTGCTCTACCTGAACGATTTTTGCCAACTTTCCACTCGTTTGAAGGTTTTTTCTATTTCCTTTCTAACCAACTTTTCCCCATTTCTTACCTGCTTTAACCCATTTTTGCCATTTCTAACCATTGCACACACATCTCTAACCTGCTTTAAAGCCTTTTTGGCCATTTCTAACCCGCTTTTGGCCAACTTAGGCCATTTCTAACCCGTTTTCGCACATCTCTAACCCGCTTTAAAGCTTTTTTGGCCGTTTCTAACCCGTTTTAAGCCAGCTTTGGTCATTTCTGACCCATTTTTGCACATCTCTAACCTTTTTTAAGCCGGTTTTGGCTATTTCTCACTCATCTCTGCTTACCTCTAACCCTTTTTAAACCGGTTTTGGCCATTTCTAATCCAATTTTTGAACATTTCTAACCCGTTTTAAATCATTTTTGGCCATTTCTATCCCATTTTTGCGTGTCTAGAACCCTTTTAATGCATTTTTGACTCTTTCTCAACCATTTTTGCCCACTTTCCACCCGTTTTAAGCTAGTTTTTTTCTGTTTCTAACCCAGTTTTCCCCATTTCTTTACCCACTTGAATCCATTTTTGGCCATTTCTAGCCCATTTTTGCACATCTCTAACCTGCTTTAAAGCAGTTTTGGCCATTTCTAACCATTTCTGGCACATCTCTAACCTCTTTTAAGCCATTCTTTGCCATTTCTAACCCATTTCTGCTCATCTCTAGCCCTTTTAAAGACACGTTTGGGTCTTTCTACACCATTTTTTCTGACTTTCAACCTGGTTTAAGCCATTTTTCTTTCCTTTTCTAACTCATTTTTTGCCCATTGCTCACACGATTTAAACCATTTTTGGATTTATCTAAACCATTTTTACACACTTCTAACACATTTTAAGCCATTTTTCACTATTTCTATCCCATTTTAAGGCGTTTTTGGCCATTTGTAACCCATTTTTGCATACATCTAACCCTTTTAAAGCCGTTTTTGGCTCTTTCAAAAACACTCTCTTCCGCATTCAAGTAATTATAAGCATTTTTTTTTCTTTTCTGACCCATTTTTGGCCCAGTTCTCACACGTTTTATGCCATTTTCGGCTACATCTAACCCTTTTTTACCCACTACTAACCCATTTTAACCCTTTTTTGGCTATATCTAACCCATTTTAAGCTATTTTTGGCCATTTCTAACCCTTTTTTGCTCATCTCTAGCCCCTTTTAAGCCTAATTTGGCTTTTTCTAAACCGTTCTCGCATACCTCTAACCCTTTTAAGCCGGTTTTAGCCATTTCTAATGCATTTTTTGTCCATTTTTGAGGCTTTTTAAATAAATTTTGGCCATTTCTATTCCATTTTTGCAAATCTCTAACCCTTTTAAAGCCATTTTTGGTTCTTTCTAAACCATTTCTCCCCACTTTCAACACGGTTTATGCTATTTTTTTTTTTCCATTTCTAACCCAGTTTTCTGCATTTCTCACCATCTTTAATCCATTTTTTTGCCACTTCTAACCATTTTATTTTTTTTTTTTTTTTGCACATCTCTTACCTGCTTTAAAGCCTTTTTGGCCATTTCTAACCCATTTTTGGCCATTCTTAACCTGTTTTATGCCATTCTTGGCCATTTCTAACTCATTTTTGCACATCTCTAACCCCTTTTAAGCTACTTTTGGCCATTTCTTATCCATTTTTTGTCCATTTCTAACCCATTTTTCTCCATTTCTAACACATTTTAAAGAGTTTTTGGCCATTTCTATCCCATTTTTGCACATCTCTAATCCTTTTTAAGCCTTTTTGGGCTATATCTTCACCATTTTTTCCCTCATTCAAAACTTTTTATGCTTTTTTTCTGTTTCTAATGCAGTTTTTCCCATTTCTCTCCCGCTTTAATCCTTTTTTGGCCATTTCTGACCAGTTTTTGCACATCTCTAACCTGCTTTAAAGCCTTTTTGGCCATTTCTATCCCAGTTTTTGCATATCTCTAACCCTTTTTAAGCCTTTTTTGGCTATACCTTAACCATTTTTGCCCTCCTTCAACTCTTATTAAGCTTTTTTTTCTTCAGTTTCTAACACAGTTTCTCCCCATTATTACCCGCTTTAATCCATTTTAGGCCATTTCTAACCCACTTTTACACATCTCTAACCTGCTTTAAAGCATTTTTGGCCATTTCCAACCATTTTTGGCACATCTATAAGCCCTTTTAAGCCATTTTTTGCCATTTCTAACCCATTTTTGCACATCTCTAACCCTTTTAAAGCCATTTTTGCCTCTTTCTACACGATGTTTTCTCGCTCTCAACCCGTTTTAAGCCATTTTTAGTTCTTTTCTAACTCATTTTTTGCCTGGTTCTCACACGATTTAAACCGTTTTCGGCTATATCTAACCCATTTTTGCTCACTCCTAACGCATTTTAAGCCATTTTTCACCATTTCTGTCCCAATTTAAACCTTTTGGGCCATTTCTAGCACAGTTTTGCAAACTTCTAACCCATTTTAAGCAATTTTTGGCCATTCCTACCCCGGTTTTACCCCTATCTAACCACCTTTAAGCCGCTTTTGGCCATTTATAACCCATTTTTCCTCAGCTCTAACCCTTTTTAAGCCTTTTTTTGCTCTACCTGAACGATTTTTGCCAACTTTCCACTCGTTTGAAGGTTTTTTCTATTTCCTTTCTAACCAACTTTTCCCCATTTCTTACCTGCTTTAACCCATTTTTGCCATTTCTAACCATTGCACACACATCTCTAACCTGCTTTAAAGCCTTTTTGGCCATTTCTAACCCGCTTTTGGCCAACTTAGGCCATTTCTAACCCGTTTTCGCACATCTCTAACCCGCTTTAAAGCTTTTTTGGCCGTTTCTAACCCGTTTTAAGCCAGCTTTGGTCATTTCTGACCCATTTTTGCACATCTCTAACCTTTTTTAAGCCGGTTTTGGCTATTTCTCACTCATCTCTGCTTACCTCTAACCCTTTTTAAACCGGTTTTGGCCATTTCTAATCCAATTTTTGAACATTTCTAACCCGTTTTAAATCATTTTTGGCCATTTCTATCCCATTTTTGCATGTCTAGAACCCTTTTAATGCATTTTTGACTCATTCTAAACCATTTTTGCCCACTTTCCACCCGTTTTAAGCTAGTTTTTTTCTGTTTCTAACCCAGTTTTCCCCATTTCTTTACCCACTTGAATCCATTTTTGGCCATTTCTAGCCCATTTTTGCACATCTCTAACCTGCTTTAAAGCAGTTTTGGCCATTTCTAACCATTTCTGGCACATCTCTAACCTCTTTTAAGCCATTCTTTGCCATTTCTAACCCATTTCTGCTCATCTCTAGCCCTTTTAAAGCCACGTTTGGGTCTTTCTACACCATTTTTTCTGACTTTCAACCTGGTTTAAGCCATTTTTCTTTCCTTTTCTAACTCATTTTTTGCCCATTGCTCACACGATTTAAACCATTTTTGGATTTATCTAAACCATTTTTACACACTTCTAACACATTTTAAGCCATTTTTCACTATTTCTATCCCATTTTAAGGCGTTTTTGGCCATTTGTAACCCATTTTTGCATACATCTAACCCTTTTAAAGCCATTTTGGGCTCTTTCTAAAACACTCTCTTCCGCATTCAAGTAATTATAAGCATTTTTTTTTCTTTTCTGACCCATTTTTGGCCCAGTTCTCACACGTTTTATGCCATTTTCGGCTACATCTAACCCTTTTTTACCCACTACTAACCCATTTTAACCCTTTTTTGGCTATATCTAACCCATTTTAAGCTATTTTTGGCCATTTCTAACCCTTTTTTGCTCATCTCTAGCCCCTTTTAAGCCTAATTTGGCTTTTTCTAAACCGTTCTCGCATACCTCTAACCCTTTTAAGCCGGTTTTGGCCATTTCTAATGCATTTTTTGTCCATTTTTGAGGCTTTTTAAATAAATTTTGGCCATTTCTATTCCATTTTTGCAAATCTCTAACCCTTTTAAAGCCATTTTTGGTTCTTTCTAAACCATTTCTCCCCACTTTCAACACGGTTTATGCTATTTTTTTTTTTTCCGTTTCTAACCCAGTTTTCTGCATTTCTCACCATCTTTAATCCATTTTTTTGCCACTTCTAACCATTTTATTTTTTTTTTTTTTGCACATCTCTTACCTGCTTTAAAGCCTTTTTGGCCATTTCTAACCCATTTTTGGCCATTCTTAACCTGTTTTATGCCATTCTTGGCCATTTCTAACTCATTTTTGCACATCTCTAACCCCTTTTAAGCTACTTTTGGCCATTTCTTATCCATTTTTTGTCCATTTCTAACCCATTTTTCTCCATTTCTAACACATTTTAAAGAGTTTTTGGCCATTTCTATCCCATTTTTGCACATCTCTAATCCTTTTTAAGCCTTTTTGGGCTATATCTTCACCATTTTTTCCCTCATTCAAAACTTTTTATGCTTTTTTTCTGTTTCTAATGCAGTTTTTCCCATTTCTCTCCCGCTTTAATCCTTTTTTGGCCATTTCTGACCAGTTTTTGCACATCTCTAACCTGCTTTAAAGCCTTTTTGGCCATTTCTATCCCAGTTTTTGCATATCTCTAACCCTTTTTAAGCCTTTTTTGGCTATACCTTAACCATTTTTGCCCTCCTTCAACTCTTATTAAGCTTTTTTTTCTTCAGTTTCTAACACAGTTTCTCCCCATTATTACCCGCTTTAATCCATTTTAGGCCATTTCTAACCCACTTTTACACATCTCTAACCTGCTTTAAAGCATTTTTGGCCATTTCCAACCATTTTTGGCACATCTATAAGCCCTTTTAAGCCATTTTTTGCCATTTCTAACCCATTTTTGCACATCTCTAACCCTTTTAAAGCCATTTTTGCCTCTTTCTACACGATGTTTTCTCGCTCTCAACCCGTTTTAAGCCATTTTTAGTTCTTTTCTAACTCATTTTTTGCCTGGTTCTCACACGATTTAAACCGTTTTCGGCTATATCTAACCCATTTTTGCTCACTCCTAACGCATTTTAAGCCATTTTTCACCATTTCTGTCCCAATTTAAACCTTTTGGGCCATTTCTAGCACAGTTTTGCAAACTTCTAACCCATTTTAAGCAATTTTTGGCCATTCCTACCCCGGTTTTACCCCTATCTAACCACCTTTAAGCCGCTTTTGGCCATTTATAACCCATTTTTCCTCAGCTCTAACCCTTTTTAAGCCTTTTTTTGCTCTACCTGAACGATTTTTGCCAACTTTCCACTCGTTTGAAGGTTTTTTCTATTTCCTTTCTAACCAACTTTTCCCCATTTCTTACCTGCTTTAACCCATTTTTGCCATTTCTAACCATTGCACACACATCTCTAACCTGCTTTAAAGCCTTTTTGGCCATTTCTAACCCGCTTTTGGCCAACTTAGGCCATTTCTAACCTGTTTTCGCACATCTCTAACCCGCTTTAAAGCTTTTTTGGCCGTTTCTAACCCGTTTTAAGCCAGCTTTGGTCATTTCTGACCCATTTTTGCACATCTCTAACCTTTTTTAAGCTGGTTTTGGCTATTTCTCACTCATCTCTGCTTACCTCTAACCCTTTTTAAACCGGTTTTGGCCATTTCTAATCCAATTTTTGTCCATTTCTAACCCGTTTTAAATCATTTTTGGCCATTTCTATCCCATTTTTGCGTGTCTAGAACCCTTTTAATGCATTTTTGACTCATTCTAAACCATTTTTGCCCACTTTCCACCCGTTTTAAGCTAGTTTTTTTTCTGTTTCTAACCCAGTTTTCCCCATTTCTTTACCCACTTGAATCCATTTTTGGCCATTTCTAGCCCATTTTTGCACATCTCTAACCTGCTTTAAAGCAGTTTTGGCCATTTCTAACCATTTCTGGCACATCTCTAACCTCTTTTAAGCCATTCTTGGCCATTTCTAACCCATTTCTGCTCATCTCTAGCCCTTTTAAAGCCACGTTTGGGTCTTTCTACACCATTTTTTCTGGCTTTCAACCTGGTTTAAGCCATTTTTCTTTCCTTTTCTAACTCATTTTTTGCCCATTGCTCACACGATTTAAACCATTTTTGGGTTTATCTAAACCATTTTTACACACTTCTAACACATTTTAAGCCATTTTTCACTATTTCTATCCCATTTTAAGGCGTTTTTGGCCATTTGTAACCCATTTTTGCATACATCTAACCCTTTTAAAGCCGTTTTTGGCTCTTTCTAAAACACTTTCTTCTGCATTCAACTAATTATAAGCATTTTTTTTTCTTTTCTGACCCATTTTTGGCCCAGTTCTCACACGTTTTATGCCATTTTCGGCTACATCTAACCCTTTTTTACCCACTACTAACCCATTTTAACCCTTTTTTGGCTATATCTAACCCATTTTAAGCTATTTTTGGCCATTTCTAACCCTTTTTTGCTCATCTCTAGCCCCTTTTAAGCCAATTTTGGCTTTTTCTAAACCGTTCTCGCATACCTCTAACCCTTTTAAGCCGGTTTTGGCCATTTCTAATGCATTTTTTGTCCATTTTTGAGGCTTTTTAAATAAATTTTGGCCATTTCTATTCCATTTTTGCAAATCTCTAACCCTTTTAAAGCCATTTTTGGTTCTTTCTAAACCATTTCTCCCCACTTTCAACACGGTTTATGCTATTTTTTTTCCTGTTTCTAACCCAGTTTTCTGCATTTCTCACCATCTTTAATCCATTTTTTGCCACTTCTAACCATTTTTTTTTTTTTTTTTTTACACATCTCTTACCAGCTTTAAAGCCTTTTTGGCCATTTCTAACCCAATTTTGGCCATTCTTAACCTGTTTTATGCCATTCTTGGCCATTTCTAACTCATTTTTGCACATCTCTAACCCCTTTTAAGCTACTTTTGGCCATTTCTTATCCATTTTTTATCCATTTCTAACCCATTTTTCTCCATTTCTAACACATTTTAAAGAGTTTTTGGCCATTTCTATCCCATTTTTGCACATCTCTAATCCTTTTTAAGCCTTTTTGGGCTATATCTTCACCATTTTTTCCCTCATTCAAAACTTTTTATGCTTTTTTTCTGTTTCTAATGCAGTTTTTCCCATTTCTCTCCCGCTTTAATCCATTTTTGGCCATTTCTGACCAGTTTTTGCACATCTCTAACCTGCTTTAAAGCCTTTTTGGCCATTTCTATCCCAGTTTTTGCATATCTCTTACCCTTTTTAAGCCTTTTTTGGCTATACCTTAACCATTTTTGCCCTCCTTCAACTCTTATTATGCTTTTTTTTTTTTTCTGTTTCTAACACAGTTTCTCCCAATTATTACCCGCTTTAATCCATTTTTGGCCATTTCTAACCCACTTTTACACATCTCTAACCTGCTTTAAAGCATTTTTGGCCATTTCCAACCATTTTTGGCACATCTATAAGCCCTTTTAAGCCATTTTTTGCCATTTCTAACCCATTTTTGCACATCTCTAACCCTTTTAAAGCCATTTTTGCCTCTTTCTACACGATGTTTTCTCGCTCTCAACCCGTTTTAAGCCATTTTTAGTTCTTTTCTAACTCATTTTTTGCCTGTTTCTCACACGATTTAAACCGTTTTCGGCTATATCTAACCCATTTTTGCTCACTCCTAACGCATTTTAAGCCATTTTTCACCATTTCTGTCCCAATTTAAACCTTTTGGGCCATTTCTAGCACAGTTTTGCAAACTTCTAACCCATTTTAAGCAATTTTTGGCCATTCCTACCCCAGTTTTACACCTATCTAACCACCTTTAAGCCGCTTTTGGCCATTTATAACCCAATTTTCCTCAGCTCTAACCCTTTTTAAGCCTTTTTTTGCCATGCCTGAACGATTTTTGCCAACTTTCCACTCGTTTGAAGGTTTTTTCTATTTCCTTTCTAACCAACTTTTCCCCATTTCTTACCTGCTTTAACCCATTTTTGCCATTTCTAACCATTGCACACACATCTCTAACCTGCTTTAAAGCCTTTTTGGCCATTTCTAACCCGCTTTTGGCCAACTTAGGCCATTTCTAACCTGTTTTCGCACATCTCTAACCCGCTTTAAAGCTTTTTTGGCCGTTTCTAACCCGTTTTAAGCCAGCTTTGGTCATTTCTGACCCATTTTTGCACATCTCTAACCTTTTTTAAGCTGGTTTTGGCTATTTCTCACTCATCTCTGCTTACCTCTAACCCTTTTTAAACCGGTTTTGGCCATTTCTAATCCAATTTTTGTCCATTTCTAACCCGTTTTAAATCATTTTTGGCCATTTCTATCCCATTTTTGCGTGTCTAGAACCCTTTTAATGCATTTTTGACTCATTCTAAACCATTTTTGCCCACTTTCCACCCGTTTTAAGCTAGTTTTTTTTCTGTTTCTAACCCAGTTTTCCCCATTTCTTTACCCACTTGAATCCATTTTTGGCCATTTCTAGCCCATTTTTGCACATCTCTAACCTGCTTTAAAGCAGTTTTGGCCATTTCTAACCATTTCTGGCACATCTCTAACCTCTTTTAAGCCATTCTTGGCCATTTCTAACCCATTTCTGCTCATCTCTAGCCCTTTTAAAGCCACGTTTGGGTCTTTCTACACCATTTTTTCTGGCTTTCAACCTGGTTTAAGCCATTTTTCTTTCCTTTTCTAACTCATTTTTTGCCCATTGCTCACACGATTTAAACCATTTTTGGGTTTATCTAAACCATTTTTACACACTTCTAACACATTTTAAGCCATTTTTCACTATTTCTATCCCATTTTAAGGCGTTTTTGGCCATTTGTAACCCATTTTTGCATACATCTAACCCTTTTAAAGCCGTTTTTGGCTCTTTCTAAAACACTTTCTTCTGCATTCAACTAATTATAAGCATTTTTTTTTCTTTTCTGACCCATTTTTGGCCCAGTTCTCACACGTTTTATGCCATTTTCGGCTACATCTAACCCTTTTTTACCCACTACTAACCCATTTTAACCCTTTTTTGGCTATATCTAACCCATTTTAAGCTATTTTTGGCCATTTCTAACCCTTTTTTGCTCATCTCTAGCCCCTTTTAAGCCAATTTTGGCTTTTTCTAAACCGTTCTCGCATACCTCTAACCCTTTTAAGCCGGTTTTGGCCATTTCTAATGCATTTTTTGTCCATTTTTGAGGCTTTTTAAATAAATTTTGGCCATTTCTATTCCATTTTTGCAAATCTCTAACCCTTTTAAAGCCATTTTTGGTTCTTTCTAAACCATTTCTCCCCACTTTCAACACGGTTTATGCTATTTTTTTTCCTGTTTCTAACCCAGTTTTCTGCATTTCTCACCATCTTTAATCCATTTTTTGCCACTTCTAACCATTTTTTTTTTTTTTTTTTTACACATCTCTTACCAGCTTTAAAGCCTTTTTGGCCATTTCTAACCCAATTTTGGCCATTCTTAACCTGTTTTATGCCATTCTTGGCCATTTCTAACTCATTTTTGCACATCTCTAACCCCTTTTAAGCTACTTTTGGCCATTTCTTATCCATTTTTTATCCATTTCTAACCCATTTTTCTCCATTTCTAACACATTTTAAAGAGTTTTTGGCCATTTCTATCCCATTTTTGCACATCTCTAATCCTTTTTAAGCCTTTTTGGGCTATATCTTCACCATTTTTTCCCTCATTCAAAACTTTTTATGCTTTTTTTCTGTTTCTAATGCAGTTTTTCCCATTTCTCTCCCGCTTTAATCCATTTTTGGCCATTTCTGACCAGTTTTTGCACATCTCTAACCTGCTTTAAAGCCTTTTTGGCCATTTCTATCCCAGTTTTTGCATATCTCTAACCCTTTTTAAGCCTTTTTTGGCTATACCTTAACCATTTTTGCCCTCCTTCAACTCTTATTATGCTTTTTTTTTTTTTCTGTTTCTAACACAGTTTCTCCCAATTATTACCCGCTTTAATCCATTTTTGGCCATTTCTAACCCACTTTTACACATCTCTAACCTGCTTTAAAGCATTTTTGGCCATTTCCAACCATTTTTGGCACATCTATAAGCCCTTTTAAGCCATTTTTTGCCATTTCTAACCCATTTTTGCACATCTCTAACCCTTTTAAAGCCATTTTTGCCTCTTTCTACACGATGTTTTCTCGCTCTCAACCCGTTTTAAGCCATTTTTAGTTCTTTTCTAACTCATTTTTTGCCTGTTTCTCACACGATTTAAACCGTTTTCGGCTATATCTAACCCATTTTTGCTCACTCCTAACGCATTTTAAGCCATTTTTCACCATTTCTGTCCCAATTTAAACCTTTTGGGCCATTTCTAGCACAGTTTTGCAAACTTCTAACCCATTTTAAGCAATTTTTGGCCATTCCTACCCCAGTTTTACACCTATCTAACCACCTTTAAGCCGCTTTTGGCCATTTATAACCCAATTTTCCTCAGCTCTAACCCTTTTTAAGCCTTTTTTTGCCATGCCTGAACGATTTTTGCCAACTTTCCACTCGTTTGAAGGTTTTTTCTATTTCCTTTCTAACCAACTTTTCCCCATTTCTTACCTGCTTTAACCCATTTTTGCCATTTCTAACCATTGCACACACATCTCTAACCTGCTTTAAAGCCTTTTTGGCCATTTCTAACCCGCTTTTGGCCAACTTAGGCCATTTCTAACCCGTTTTTGCACATCTCTAACCCGCTTTAAAGCTTTTTTGGCCGTTTCTAACCCGTTTTAAGCCAGCTTTGGTCATTTCTGACCCATTTTTGCACATCTCTAACCTTTTTTAAGCTGGTTTTGGCTATTTCTCACTCATCTCTGCTTACCTCTAACCCTTTTTAAACCGGTTTTGGCCATTTCTAATCCAATTTTTGTCCATTTCTAACCCGTTTTAAATCATTTTTGGCCATTTCTATCCCATTTTTGCGTGTCTAGAACCCTTTTAATGCATTTTTGACTCATTCTAAACCATTTTTGCCCACTTTCCACCCGTTTTAAGCTAGTTTTTTTTCTGTTTCTAACCCAGTTTTCCCCATTTCTTTACCCACTTGAATCCATTTTTGGCCATTTCTAGCCCATTTTTGCACATCTCTAACCTGCTTTAAAGCAGTTTTGGCCATTTCTAACCATTTCTGGCACATCTCTAACCTCTTTTAAGCCATTCTTTGCCATTTCTAACCCATTTCTGCTCATCTCTAGCCCTTTTAAAGCCACGTTTGGGTCTTTCTACACCATTTTTTCTGACTTTCAACCTGGTTTAAGCCATTTTTCTTTCCTTTTCTAACTCATTTTTTGCCCATTGCTCACACGATTTAAACCATTTTTGGGTTTATCTAAACCATTTTTACACACTTCTAACACATTTTAAGCCATTTTTCACTATTTCTATCCCATTTTAAGGCGTTTTTGGCCATTTGTAACCCATTTTTGCATACATCTAACCCTTTTAAAGCCGTTTTTGGCTCTTTCTAAAACACTTTCTTCTGCATTCAACTAATTATAAGCATTTTTTTTTCTTTTCTGACCCATTTTTGGCCCAGTTCTCACACGTTTTATGCCATTTTCGGCTACATCTAACCCTTTTTTACCCACTACTAACCCATTTTAACCCTTTTTTGGCTATATCTAACCCATTTTAAGCTATTTTTGGCCATTTCTAACCCTTTTTTGCTCATCTCTAGCCCCTTTTAAGCCAATTTTGGCTTTTTCTAAACCGTTCTCGCATACCTCTAACCCTTTTAAGCCGGTTTTGGCCATTTCTAATGCATTTTTTGTCCATTTTTGAGGCTTTTTAAATAAATTTTGGCCATTTCTATTCCATTTTTGCAAATCTCTAACCCTTTTAAAGCCATTTTTGGTTCTTTCTAAACCATTTCTCCCCACTTTCAACACGGTTTATGCTATTTTTTTTCCTGTTTCTAACCCAGTTTTCTGCATTTCTCACCATCTTTAATCCATTTTTTGCCACTTCTAACCATTTTTTTTTTTTTTTTTTTTACACATCTCTTACCTGCTTTAAAGCCTTTTTGGCCATTTCTAACCCAATTTTGGCCATTCTTAACCTGTTTTATGCCATTCTTGGCCATTTCTAACTCATTTTTGCACATCTCTAACCCCTTTTAAGCTACTTTTGGCCATTTCTTATCCATTTTTTGTCCATTTCTAACCCATTTTTCTCCATTTCTAACACATTTTAAAGAGTTTTTGGCCATTTCTATCCCATTTTTGCACATCTCTAATCCTTTTTAAGCCTTTTTGGGCTATATCTTCACCATTTTTTCCCTCATTCAAAACTTTTTATGCTTTTTTTCTGTTTCTAATGCAGTTTTTCCCATTTCTCTCCCGCTTTAATCCATTTTTGGCCATTTCTGACCAGTTTTTGCACATCTCTAACCTGCTTTAAAGCCTTTTTGGCCATTTCTATCCCAGTTTTTGCATATCTCTTACCCTTTTTAAGCCTTTTTTGGCTATACCTTAACCATTTTTGCCCTCCTTCAACTCTTATTATGCTTTTTTTTTTTTTTTCTGTTTCTAACACAGTTTCTCCCAATTATTACCCGCTTTAATCCATTTTTGGCCATTTCTAACCCACTTTTACACATCTCTAACCTGCTTTAAAGCATTTTTGGCCATTTCCAACCATTTTTGGCACATCTATAAGCCCTTTTAAGCCATTTTTTGCCATTTCTAACCCATTTTTGCACATCTCTAACCCTTTTAAAGCCATTTTTGCCTCTTTCTACACGATGTTTTCTCGCTCTCAACCCGTTTTAAGCCATTTTTAGTTCTTTTCTAACTCATTTTTTGCCTGGTTCTCACACGATTTAAACCGTTTTCGGCTATATCTAACCCATTTTTGCTCACTCCTAACGCATTTTAAGCCATTTTTCACCATTTCTGTCCCAATTTAAACCTTTTGGGCCATTTCTAGCACAGTTTTGCAAACTTCTAACCCATTTTAAGCAATTTTTGGCCATTCCTACCCCAGTTTTACCCCTATCTAACCACCTTTAAGCTGCTTTTGGCCATTTATAACCCATTTTTCCTCAGCTCTAACCCTTTTTAAGCCTTTTTTTGCCATGCCTGAACGATTTTTGCCAACTTTCCACTCGTTTGAAGGTTTTTTCTATTTCCTTTCTAACCAACTTTTCCCCATTTCTTACCTGCTTTAACCCATTTTTGCCATTTCTAACCATTGCACACACATCTCTAACCTGCTTTAAAGCCTTTTTGGCCATTTCTAACCCGCTTTTGGCCAACTTAGGCCATTTCTAACCCGTTTTTGCACATCTCTAACCCGCTTTAAAGCTTTTTTGGCCGTTTCTAACCCGTTTTAAGCCAGCTTTGGTCATTTCTGACCCATTTTTGCACATCTCTAACCTTTTTTAAGCTGGTTTTGGCTATTTCTCACTCATCTCTGCAACCTGGTTTAAGCCATTTTTCTTTCCTTTTCTAACTCATTTTTTGCCCATTGCTCACACGATTTAAACCATTTTTGGATTTATCTAAACCATTTTTACACACTTCTAACACATTTTAAGCCATTTTTCACTATTTCTATCCCATTTTAAGGCGTTTTTGGCCATTTGTAACCCATTTTTGCATACATCTAACCCTTTTAAAGCCGTTTTTGGCTCTTTCTAAAACACTTTCTTCTGCATTCAACTAATTATAAGCATTTTTTTTTCTTTTCTGACCCATTTTTGGCCCAGTTCTCACACGTTTTATGCCATTTTCGGCTACATCTAACCCTTTTTTACCCACTACTAACCCATTTTAACCCTTTTTTGGCTATATCTAACCCATTTTAAGCTATTTTTGGCCATTTCTAACCCTTTTTTGCTCATCTCTAGCCCCTTTTAAGCCAATTTTGGCTTTTTCTAAACCGTTCTCGCATACCTCTAACCCTTTTAAGCCGGTTTTGGCCATTTCTAATGCATTTTTTGCCCATTTTTGAGGCTTTTTAAATAAATTTTGGCCATTTCTATTCCATTTTTGCAAATCTCTAACCCTTTTAAAGCCATTTTTGGTTCTTTCTAAACCATTTCTCCCCACTTTCAACACGGTTTATGCTATTTTTTTTTTTCCGTTTCTAACCCAGTTTTCTGCATTTCTCACCATCTTTAATCCATTTTTTGCCACTTCTAACCATTTTATTATTTTTTTTTTTACACATCTCTTACCTGCTTTAAAGCCTTTTTGGCCATTCTTAACCTGTTTTATGCCATTCTTGGCCATTTCTAACTCATTTTTGCACATCTCTAACCCCTTTTAAGCTACTTTTGGCCATTTCTTATCCATTTTTTATCCATTTCTAACCCATTTTTCTCCATTTCTAACACATTTTAAAGAGTTTTTGGCCATTTCTATCCCATTTTTGCACATCTCTAATCCTATTTAAGCCTTTTTGGGCTATATCTTCACCATTTTTTCCCTCATTCAAAACTTTCTATGCTTTTTTTTCTGTTTCCAATGCAGTTTTTCCCATTTCTCTCCCGCTTTAATCCTTTTTTGGCCATTTCTGACCAGTTTTTGCACATCTCTAACCTGCTTTAAAGCCTTTTTGGCCATTTCTATCCCAGTTTTTGCATATCTCTAACCCTTTTTAAGCCTTTTTTGGCTATACCTTAACCATTTTTGCCCTCCTTCAACTCTTATTAAGCTTTTTTTTCTTCAGTTTCTAACACAGTTTCTCCCAATTATTACCCGCTTTAATCCATTTTAGGCCATTTCTAACCCACTTTTACACATCTCTAACCTGCTTTAAAGCATTTTTGGCCATTTCCAACCATTTTTGGCACATCGATAAGCCCTTTTAAGCCATTTTTTGCCATTTCTAACCCATTTTTGCACATCTCTAACCCTTTTAAAGCCATTTTTGCCTCTTTCTACACGATGTTTTCTCGCTCTCAACCCGTTTTAAGCCATTTTTAGTTCTTTTCTAACTCATTTTTTGCCTGGTTCTCACACGATTTAAACCGTTTTCGGCTCTATCTAACCCATTTTTGCTCACTCCTAACGCATTTTAAGCCATTTTTCACCATTTCTGTCCCAATTTAAACCTTTTGGGCCATTTCTAGCACAGTTTTGCAAACTTCTAACCCATTTTAAGCAATTTTTGGCCATTCCTACCCCAGTTTTACCCCTATCTAACCACCTTTAAGCCGCTTTTGGCCATTTATAACCCATTTTTCCTCAGCTCTAACCCTTTTTAAGCCTTTTTTTGCCATGCCTGAACGATTTTTGCCAACTTTCCACTCGTTTGAAGGTTTTTTCTCTTCCCTTTCTAACCAAGTTTTCCCCATTTCTTACCTGCTTTAACCCATTTTTGCCGTTTCTAACCATTGCACACACATCTCTAACCTGCTTTAAAGCCTTTTTGGCCATTTCTAACCCGCTTTTGGCCAACTTAGGCCATTTCTAACCCGTTTTCGCACAACTCTTACCCGCTTTAAAGCTTTTTTGGCCGTTTCTAACCCGTTTTAAGCCAGCTTTGGTCATTCCTGACCCATTTTTGCACATCTCTAACCTTTTTTAAGCCGGTTTTGGCTATTTCTCACTCATCTCTGCTTACCTCTAACCCTTTTTAAACCGGTTTTGGCCATTTCTAATCCAATTTTTGAACATTTCTAACCCGTTTTAAATCATTTTTGGCCATTTCTATCCCATTTTTGCGTGTCTAGAACCCTTTTAATGCATTTTTGACTCATTCTAAACCATTTTTGCCCACTTTCCACCCGTTTTAAGCTAGTTTTTTTTTCTGTTTCTAACCCAGTTTTCCCCATTTCTTTACCCACTTGAATCCATTTTTGGCCATTTCTAGCCCATTTTTGCACATCTCTAACCTGCTTTAAAGCAGTTTTGGCCATTTCTAACCATTTCTGGCACATCTCTAACCTCTTTTAAGCCATTCTTTGCCATTTCTAACCCATTTCTGCTCATCTCTAGCCCTTTTAAAGCCACGTTTGGGTCTTTCTACACCATTTTTTCTGACTTTCAACCTGGTTTAAGCCATTTTTCTTTCCTTTTCTAACTCATTTTTTGCCCATTGCTCACACGATTTAAACCATTTTTGGATTTATCTAAACCATTTTTACACACTTCTAACACATTTTAAGCCATTTTTCACTATTTCTATCCCATTTTAAGGCGTTTTTGGCCATTTGTAACCCATTTTTGCATACATCTAACCCTTTTAAAGCCGTTTTTGGCTCTTTCTAAAACACTTTCTTCTGCATTCAACTAATTATAAGCATTTTTTTTTCTTTTCTGACCCATTTTTGGCCCAGTTCTCACACGTTTTATGCCATTTTCGGCTACATCTAACCCTTTTTTACCCACTACTAACCCATTTTAACCCTTTTTTGGCTATATCTAACCCATTTTAAGCTATTTTTGGCCATTTCTAACCCTTTTTTGCTCATCTCTAGCCCCTTTTAAGCCAATTTTGGCTTTTTCTAAACCGTTCTCGCATACCTCTAACCCTTTTAAGCCGGTTTTGGCCATTTCTAATGCATTTTTTGCCCATTTTTGAGGCTTTTTAAATAAATTTTGGCCATTTCTATTCCATTTTTGCAAATCTCTAACCCTTTTAAAGCCATTTTTGGTTCTTTCTAAACCATTTCTCCCCACTTTCAACACGGTTTATGCTATTTTTTTTTTCCGTTTCTAACCCAGTTTTCTGCATTTCTCACCATCTTTAATCCATTTTTTGCCACTTCTAACCATTTTATTATTTTTTTTTTTACACATCTCTTACCTGCTTTAAAGCCTTTTTGGCCATTCTTAACCTGTTTTATGCCATTCTTGGCCATTTCTAACTCATTTTTGCACATCTCTAACCCCTTTTAAGCTACTTTTGGCCATTTCTTATCCATTTTTTATCCATTTCTAACCCATTTTTCTCCATTTCTAACACATTTTAAAGAGTTTTTGGCCATTTCTATCCCATTTTTGCACATCTCTAATCCTATTTAAGCCTTTTTGGGCTATATCTTCACCATTTTTTCCCTCATTCAAAACTTTCTATGCTTTTTTTTCTGTTTCCAATGCAGTTTTTCCCATTTCTCTCCCGCTTTAATCCTTTTTTGGCCATTTCTGACCAGTTTTTGCACATCTCTAACCTGCTTTAAAGCCTTTTTGGCCATTTCTATCCCAGTTTTTGCATATCTCTAACCCTTTTTAAGCCTTTTTTGGCTATACCTTAACCATTTTTGCCCTCCTTCAACTCTTATTAAGCTTTTTTTTCTTCAGTTTCTAACACAGTTTCTCCCAATTATTACCCGCTTTAATCCATTTTAGGCCATTTCTAACCCACTTTTACACATCTCTAACCTGCTTTAAAGCATTTTTGGCCATTTCCAACCATTTTTGGCACATCTATAAGCCCTTTTAAGCCATTTTTTGCCATTTCTAACCCATTTTTGCACATCTCTAACCCTTTTAAAGCCATTTTTGCCTCTTTCTACACGATGTTTTCTCGCTCTCAACCCGTTTTAAGCCATTTTTAGTTCTTTTCTAACTCATTTTTTGCCTGGTTCTCACACGATTTAAACCGTTTTCGGCTATATCTAACCCATTTTTGCTCACTCCTAACGCATTTTAAGCCATTTTTCACCATTTCTGTCCCAATTTAAACCTTTTGGGCCATTTCTAGCACAGTTTTGCAAACTTCTAACCCATTTTAAGCAATTTTTGGCCATTCCTACCCCAGTTTTACCCCTATCTAACCACCTTTAAGCCGCTTTTGGCCATTTATAACCCATTTTTCCTCAGCTCTAACCCTTTTTAAGCCTTTTTTTGCCATGCCTGAACGATTTTTGCCAACTTTCCACTCGTTTGAAGGTTTTTTCTCTTCCCTTTCTAACCAAGTTTTCCCCATTTCTTACCTGCTTTAACCCATTTTTGCCGTTTCTAACCATTGCACACACATCTCTAACCTGCTTTAAAGCCTTTTTGGCCATTTCTAACCCGCTTTTGGCCAACTTAGGCCATTTCTAACCCGTTTTCGCACAACTCTTACCCGCTTTAAAGCTTTTTTGGCCGTTTCTAACCCGTTTTAAGCCAGCTTTGGTCATTCCTGACCCATTTTTGCACATCTCTAACCTTTTTTAAGCCGGTTTTGGCTATTTCTCACTCATCTCTGCTTACCTCTAACCCTTTTTAAACCGGTTTTGGCCATTTCTAATCCAATTTTTGAACATTTCTAACCCGTTTTAAATCATTTTTGGCCATTTCTATCCCATTTTTGCGTGTCTAGAACCCTTTTAATGCATTTTTGACTCATTCTAAACCATTTTTGCCCACTTTCCACCCGTTTTAAGCTAGTTTTTTTTTTCTGTTTCTAACCCAGTTTTCCCCATTTCTTTACCCACTTGAATCCATTTTTGGCCATTTCTAGCCCATTTTTGCACATCTCTAACCTGCTTTAAAGCAGTTTTGGCCATTTCTAACCATTTCTGGCACATCTCTAACCTCTTTTAAGCCATTCTTTGCCATTTCTAACCCATTTCTGCTCATCTCTAGCCCTTTTAAAGCCACGTTTGGGTCTTTCTACACCATTTTTTCTGACTTTCAACCTGGTTTAAGCCATTTTTCTTTCCTTTTCTAACTCATTTTTTGCCCATTGCTCACACGATTTAAACCATTTTTGGATTTATCTAAACCATTTTTACACACTTCTAACACATTTTAAGCCATTTTTCACTATTTCTATCCCATTTTAAGGCGTTTTTGGCCATTTGTAACCCATTTTTGCATACATCTAACCCTTTTAAAGCCGTTTTTGGCTCTTTCTAAACACTTTCTTCTGCATTCAACTAATTATAAGCATTTTTTTTTCTTTTCTGACCCATTTTTGGCCCAGTTCTCACACGTTTTATGCCATTTTCGGCTACATCTAACCCTTTTTTACCCACTACTAACCCATTTTAACCCTTTTTTGGCTATATCTAACCCATTTTAAGCTATTTTTGGCCATTTCTAACCCTTTTTTGCTCATCTCTAGCCCCTTTTAAGCCAATTTTGGCTTTTTCTAAACCGTTCTCGCATACCTCTAACCCTTTTAAGCCGGTTTTGGCCATTTCTAATGCATTTTTTGCCCATTTTTGAGGCTTTTTAAATAAATTTTGGCCATTTCTATTCCATTTTTGCAAATCTCTAACCCTTTTAAAGCCATTTTTGGTTCTTTCTAAACCATTTCTCCCCACTTTCAACACGGTTTATGCTATTTTTTTTTTTCCGTTTCTAACCCAGTTTTCTGCATTTCTCACCATCTTTAATCCATTTTTTGCCACTTCTAACCATTTTATTATTTTTTTTTACACATCTCTTACCTGCTTTAAAGCCTTTTTGGCCATTCTTAACCTGTTTTATGCCATTCTTGCCCATTTCTAACTCATTTTTGCACATCTCTAACCCCTTTTAAGCTACTTTTGGCCATTTCTTATCCATTTTTTATCCATTTCTAACCCATTTTTCTCCATTTCTAACACATTTTAAAGAGTTTTTGGCCATTTCTATCCCATTTTTGCACATCTCTAATCCTATTTAAGCCTTTTTGGGCTATATCTTCACCATTTTTTCCCTCATTCAAAACTTTTTATGCTTTTTTTTCTGTTTCGAATGCAGTTTTTCCCATTTCTCTCCTGCTTTAATCCTTTTTTGGCCATTTCTGACCAGTTTTTGCACATCTCTAACCTGCTTTAAAGCCTTTTTGGCCATTTCTATCCCAGTTTTTGCATATCTCTAACCCTTTTTAAGCCTTTTTTGGCTATACCTTAACCATTTTTGCCCTCCTTCAACTCTTATTAAGCTTTTTTTTCTTCAGTTTCTAACACAGTTTCTCCCAATTATTACCCGCTTTAATCCATTTTAGGCCATTTCTAACCCACTTTTACACATCTCTAACCTGCTTTAAAGCATTTTTGGCCATTTCCAACCATTTTTGGCACATCTATAAGCCCTTTTAAGCCATTTTTTGCCATTTCTAACCCATTTTTGCACATCTCTAACCCTTTTAAAGCCATTTTTGCCTCTTTCTACACGATGTTTTCTCGCTCTCAACCCGTTTTAAGCCATTTTTAGTTCTTTTCTAACTCATTTTTTGCCTGGTTCTCACACGATTTAAACCGTTTTCGGCTCTATCTAACCCATTTTTGCTCACTCCTAACGCATTTTAAGCCATTTTTCACCATTTCTGTCCCAATTTAAACCTTTTGGGCCATTTCTAGCACAGTTTTGCAAACTTCTAACCCATTTTAAGCAATTTTTGGCCATTCCTACCCCAGTTTTACCCCTATCTAACCACCTTTAAGCCGCTTTTGGCCATTTATAACCCATTTTTCCTCAGCTCTAACCCTTTTTAAGCCTTTTTTTGCCATGCCTGAACGATTTTTGCCAACTTTCCACTCGTTTGAAGGTTTTTTCTCTTCCCTTTCTAACCAAGTTTTCCCCATTTCTTACCTGCTTTAACCCATTTTTGCCGTTTCTAACCATTGCACACACATCTCTAACCTGCTTTAAAGCCTTTTTGGCCATTTCTAACCCGCTTTTGGCCAACTTAGGCCATTTCTAACCCGTTTTCGCACAACTCTTACCCGCTTTAAAGCTTTTTTGGCCGTTTCTAACCCGTTTTAAGCCAGCTTTGGTCATTCCTGACCCATTTTTGCACATCTCTAACCTTTTTTAAGCCGGTTTTGGCTATTTCTCACTCATCTCTGCTTACCTCTAACCCTTTTTAAACCGGTTTTGGCCATTTCTAATCCAATTTTTGAACATTTCTAACCCGTTTTAAATCATTTTTGGCCATTTCTATCCCATTTTTGCGTGTCTAGAACCCTTTTAATGCATTTTTGACTCATTCTAAACCATTTTTGCCCACTTTCCACCCGTTTTAAGCTAGTTTTTTTTTCTGTTTCTAACCCAGTTTTCCCCATTTCTTTACCCACTTGAATCCATTTTTGGCCATTTCTAGCCCATTTTTGCACATCTCTAACCTGCTTTAAAGCAGTTTTGGCCATTTCTAACCATTTCTGGCACATCTCTAACCTCTTTTAAGCCATTCTTTGCCATTTCTAACCCATTTCTGCTCATCTCTAGCCCTTTTAAAGCCACGTTTGGGTCTTTCTACACCATTTTTTCTGACTTTCAACCTGGTTTAAGCCATTTTTCTTTCCTTTTCTAACTCATTTTTTGCCCATTGCTCACACGATTTAAACCATTTTGGATTTATCTAAACCATTTTTACACACTTCTAACACATTTTAAGCCATTTTTCACTATTTCTATCCCATTTTAAGGCGTTTTTGGCCATTTGTAACCCATTTTTGCATACATCTAACCCTTTTAAAGCCGTTTTTGGCTCTTTCTAAAACACTTTCTTCTGCATTCAACTAATTATAAGCATTTTTTTTTCTTTTCTGACCCATTTTTGGCCCAGTTCTCACACGTTTTATGCCATTTTCGGCTACATCTAACCCTTTTTTACCCACTACTAACCCATTTTAACCCTTTTTTGGCTATATCTAACCCATTTTAAGCTATTTTTGGCCATTTCTAACCCTTTTTTGCTCATCTCTAGCCCCTTTTAAGCCAATTTTGGCTTTTTCTAAACCGTTCTCGCATACCTCTAACCCTTTTAAGCCGGTTTTGGCCATTTCTAATGCATTTTTTGCCCATTTTTGAGGCTTTTTAAATAAATTTTGGCCATTTCTATTCCATTTTTGCAAATCTCTAACCCTTTTAAAGCCATTTTTGGTTCTTTCTAAACCATTTCTCCCCCACTTTCAACACGGTTTATGCTATTTTTTTTTTCCGTTTCTAACCCAGTTTTCTGCATTTCTCACCATCTTTAATCCATTTTTTGCCACTTCTAACCATTTTATTATTTTTTTTTTTACACATCTCTTACCTGCTTTAAAGCCTTTTTGGCCATTCTTAACCTGTTTTATGCCATTCTTGGCCATTTCTAACTCATTTTTGCACATCTCTAACCCCTTTTAAGCTACTTTTGGCCATTTCTTATCCATTTTTTATCCATTTCTAACCCATTTTTCTCCATTTCTAACACATTTTAAAGAGTTTTTGGCCATTTCTATCCCATTTTTGCACATCTCTAATCCTATTTAAGCCTTTTTGGGCTATATCTTCACCATTTTTTCCCTCATTCAAAACTTTCTATGCTTTTTTTTCTGTTTCCAATGCAGTTTTTCCCATTTCTCTCCCGCTTTAATCCTTTTTTGGCCATTTCTGACCAGTTTTTGCACATCTCTAACCTGCTTTAAAGCCTTTTTGGCCATTTCTATCCCAGTTTTTGCATATCTCTAACCCTTTTTAAGCCTTTTTTGGCTATACCTTAACCATTTTTGCCCTCCTTCAACTCTTATTAAGCTTTTTTTCTTCAGTTTCTAACACAGTTTCTCCCAATTATTACCCGCTTTAATCCATTTTAGGCCATTTCTAACCCACTTTTACACATCTCTAACCTGCTTTAAAGCATTTTTGGCCATTTCCAACCATTTTTGGCACATCTATAAGCCCTTTTAAGCCATTTTTTGCCATTTCTAACCCATTTTTGCACATCTCTAACCCTTTTAAAGCCATTTTTGCCTCTTTCTACACGATGTTTTCTCGCTCTCAACCCGTTTTAAGCCATTTTTAGTTCTTTTCTAACTCATTTTTTGCCTGGTTCTCACACGATTTAAACCGTTTTCGGCTATATCTAACCCATTTTTGCTCACTCCTAACGCATTTTAAGCCATTTTTCACCATTTCTGTCCCAATTTAAACCTTTTGGGCCATTTCTAGCACAGTTTTGCAAACTTCTAACCCATTTTAAGCAATTTTTGGCCATTCCTACCCCAGTTTTACCCCTATCTAACCACCTTTAAGCCGCTTTTGGCCATTTATAACCCATTTTTCCTCAGCTCTAACCCTTTTTAAGCCTTTTTTTGCATGCCTGAACGATTTTTGCCAACTTTCCACTCGTTTGAAGGTTTTTTCTCTTCCCTTTCTAACCAAGTTTTCCCCATTTCTTACCTGCTTTAACCCATTTTTGCCGTTTCTAACCATTGCACACACATCTCTAACCTGCTTTAAAGCCTTTTTGGCCATTTCTAACCCGCTTTTGGCCAACTTAGGCCATTTCTAACCCGTTTTCGCACAACTCTTACCCGCTTTAAAGCTTTTTTGGCCGTTTCTAACCCGTTTTAAGCCAGCTTTGGTCATTCCTGACCCATTTTTGCACATCTCTAACCTTTTTTAAGCCGGTTTTGGCTATTTCTCACTCATCTCTGCTTACCTCTAACCCTTTTTAAACCGGTTTTGGCCATTTCTAATCCAATTTTTGAACATTTCTAACCCGTTTTAAATCATTTTTGGCCATTTCTATCCCATTTTTGCGTGTCTAGAACCCTTTTAATGCATTTTTGACTCATTCTAAACCATTTTTGCCCACTTTCCACCCGTTTTAAGCTAGTTTTTTTTTCTGTTTCTAACCCAGTTTTCCCCATTTCTTTACCCACTTGAATCCATTTTTGGCCATTTCTAGCCCATTTTTGCACATCTCTAACCTGCTTTAAAGCAGTTTTGGCCATTTCTAACCATTTCTGGCACATCTCTAACCTCTTTTAAGCCATTCTTTGCCATTTCTAACCCATTTCTGCTCATCTCTAGCCCTTTTAAAGCCACGTTTGGGTCTTTCTACACCATTTTTTCTGACTTTCAACCTGGTTTAAGCCATTTTTCTTTCCTTTTCTAACTCATTTTTTGCCCATTGCTCACACGATTTAAACCATTTTTGGATTTATCTAAACCATTTTTACACACTTCTAACACATTTTAAGCCATTTTTCACTATTTCTATCCCATTTTAAGGCGTTTTTGGCCATTTGTAACCCATTTTTGCATACATCTAACCCTTTTAAAGCCGTTTTTGGCTCTTTCTAAAACACTTTCTTCTGCATTCAACTAATTATAAGCATTTTTTTTTCTTTTCTGACCCATTTTTGGCCCAGTTCTCACACGTTTTATGCCATTTTCGGCTACATCTAACCCTTTTTTACCCACTACTAACCCATTTTAACCCTTTTTTGGCTATATCTAACCCATTTTAAGCTATTTTTGGCCATTTCTAACCCTTTTTTGCTCATCTCTAGCCCCTTTTAAGCCAATTTTGGCTTTTTCTAAACCGTTCTCGCATACCTCTAACCCTTTTAAGCCGGTTTTGGCCATTTCTAATGCATTTTTTGCCCATTTTTGAGGCTTTTTAAATAAATTTTGGCCATTTCTATTCCATTTTTGCAAATCTCTAACCCTTTTAAAGCCATTTTTGGTTCTTTCTAAACCATTTCTCCCCACTTTCAACACGGTTTATGCTATTTTTTTTTTTCCGTTTCTAACCCAGTTTTCTGCATTTCTCACCATCTTTAATCCATTTTTTGCCACTTCTAACCATTTTATTATTTTTTTTTTACACATCTCTTACCTGCTTTAAAGCCTTTTTGGCCATTCTTAACCTGTTTTATGCCATTCTTGGCCATTTCTAACTCATTTTTGCACATCTCTAACCCCTTTTAAGCTACTTTTGGCCATTTCTTATCCATTTTTTATCCATTTCTAACCCATTTTTCTCCATTTCTAACACATTTTAAAGAGTTTTTGGCCATTTCTATCCCATTTTTGCACATCTCTAATCCTATTTAAGCCTTTTTGGGCTATATCTTCACCATTTTTTCCCTCATTCAAAACTTTTTATGCTTTTTTTTCTGTTTCGAATGCAGTTTTTCCCATTTCTCTCCTGCTTTAATCCTTTTTTGGCCATTTCTGACCAGTTTTTGCACATCTCTAACCTGCTTTAAAGCCTTTTTGGCCATTTCTATCCCAGTTTTTGCATATCTCTAACCCTTTTTAAGCCTTTTTTGGCTATACCTTAACCATTTTTGCCCTCCTTCAACTCTTATTAAGCTTTTTTTTCTTCAGTTTCTAACACAGTTTCTCCCAATTATTACCCGCTTTAATCCATTTTAGGCCATTTCTAACCCACTTTTACACATCTCTAACCTGCTTTAAAGCATTTTTGGCCATTTCCAACCATTTTTGGCACATCGATAAGCCCTTTTAAGCCATTTTTTGCCATTTCTAACCCATTTTTGCACATCTCTAACCCTTTTAAAGCCATTTTTGCCTCTTTCTACACGATGTTTTCTCGCTCTCAACCCGTTTTAAGCCATTTTTAGTTCTTTTCTAACTCATTTTTTGCCTGGTTCTCACACGATTTAAACCGTTTTCGGCTATATCTAACCCATTTTTGCTCACTCCTAACGCATTTTAAGCCATTTTTCACCATTTCTGTCCCAATTTAAACCTTTTGGGCCATTTCTAGCACAGTTTTGCAAACTTCTAACCCATTTTAAGCAATTTTTGGCCATTCCTACCCCGGTTTTACCCCTATCTAACCACCTTTAAGCCGCTTTTGGCCATTTATAACCCATTTTTCCTCAGCTCTAACCCTTTTTAAGCCTTTTTTTGCTCTACCTGAACGATTTTTGCCAACTTTCCACTCGTTTGAAGGTTTTTTCTCTTCCCTTTCTAACCAAGTTTTCCCCATTTCTTACCTGCTTTAACCCATTTTTGCCATTTCTAACCATTGCACACACATCTCTAACCTGCTTTAAAGCCTTTTTGGCCATTTCTAACCCGCTTTTGGCCAACTTAGGCCATTTCTAACCCGTTTTCGCACAACTCTTACCCGCTTTAATGCTTTTTTGGCCGTTTCTAACCCGTTTTAAGCCAGCTTTGATCATTCCTGACCCATTTTTGCACATCTCTAACCTTTTTTAAGCCGGTTTTGGCTATTTCTCACTCATCTCTGCTTACCTCTAACCCTTTTTAAACCGGTTTTGGCCATTTCTAATCCAATTTTTGAACATTTCTAACCCGTTTTAAATCATTTTTGGCCATTTCTATCCCATTTTTGCGTGTCTAGAACCCTTTTAATGCATTTTTGACTCATTCTAAACCATTTTTGCCCACTTTCCACCCGTTTTAAGCTAGGTTTTTTTTCTGTTTCTAACCCAGTTTTCCCCATTTCTTTACCCACTTGAATCCATTTTTGGCCATTTCTAGCCCATTTTTGCACATCTCTAACCTGCTTTAAAGCAGTTTTGGCCATTTCTAACCATTTCTGGCACATCTCTAACCTCTTTTAAGCCATTCTTTGCCATTTCTAACCCATTTCTGCTCATCTCTAGCCCTTTTAAAGCCACGTTTGGGTCTTTCTACACCATTTTTTCTGACTTTCAACCTGGTTTAAGCCATTTTTCTTTCCTTTTCTAACTCATTTTTTGCCCATTGCTCACACGATTTAAACCATTTTTGGATTTATCTAAACCATTTTTACACACTTCTAACACATTTTAAGCCATTTTTCACTATTTCTATCCCATTTTAAGGCGTTTTTGGCCATTTGTAACCCATTTTTGCATACATCTAACCCTTTTAAAGCCGTTTTTGGCTCTTTCTAAAACACTTTCTTCTGCATTCAACTAATTATAAGCATTTTTTTTTCTTTTCTGACCCATTTTTGGCCCAGTTCTCACACGTTTTATGCCATTTTCGGCTACATCTAACCCTTTTTTACCCACTACTAACCCATTTTAACCCTTTTTTGGCTATATCTAACCCATTTTAAGCTATTTTTGGCCATTTCTAACCCTTTTTTGCTCATCTCTAGCCCCTTTTAAGCCAATTTTGGCTTTTTCTAAACCGTTCTCGCATACCTCTAACCCTTTTAAGCCGGTTTTGGCCATTTCTAATGCATTTTTTGCCCATTTTTGAGGCTTTTTAAATAAATTTTGGCCATTTCTATTCCATTTTTGCAAATCTCTAACCCTTTTAAAGCCATTTTTGGTTCTTTCTAAACCATTTCTCCCCACTTTCAACACGGTTTATGCTATTTTTTTTTTCCGTTTCTAACCCAGTTTTCTGCATTTCTCACCATCTTTAATCCATTTTTTGCCACTTCTAACCATTTTATTATTTTTTTTTTTACACATCTCTTACCTGCTTTAAAGCCTTTTTGGCCATTCTTAACCTGTTTTATGCCATTCTTGGCCATTTCTAACTCATTTTTGCACATCTCTAACCCCTTTTAAGCTACTTTTGGCCATTTCTTATCCATTTTTTATCCATTTCTAACCCATTTTTCTCCATTTCTAACACATTTTAAAGAGTTTTTGGCCATTTCTATCCCATTTTTGCACATCTCTAATCCTATTTAAGCCTTTTTGGGCTATATCTTCACCATTTTTTCCCTCATTCAAAACTTTCTATGCTTTTTTTTCTGTTTCCAATGCAGTTTTTCCCATTTCTCTCCCGCTTTAATCCTTTTTTGGCCATTTCTGACCAGTTTTTGCACATCTCTAACCTGCTTTAAAGCCTTTTTGGCCATTTCTATCCCAGTTTTTGCATATCTCTAACCCTTTTTAAGCCTTTTTTGGCTATACCTTAACCATTTTTGCCCTCCTTCAACTCTTATTAAGCTTTTTTTCTTCAGTTTCTAACACAGTTTCTCCCAATTATTACCCGCTTTAATCCATTTTAGGCCATTTCTAACCCACTTTTACACATCTCTAACCTGCTTTAAAGCATTTTTGGCCATTTCCAACCATTTTTGGCACATCGATAAGCCCTTTTAAGCCATTTTTTGCCATTTCTAACCCATTTTTGCACATCTCTAACCCTTTTAAAGCCATTTTTGCCTCTTTCTACACGATGTTTTCTCGCTCTCAACCCGTTTTAAGCCATTTTTAGTTCTTTTCTAACTCATTTTTTGCCTGGTTCTCACACGATTTAAACCGTTTTCGGCTCTATCTAACCCATTTTTGCTCACTCCTAACGCATTTTAAGCCATTTTTCACCATTTCTGTCCCAATTTAAACCTTTTGGGCCATTTCTAGCACAGTTTTGCAAACTTCTAACCCATTTTAAGCAATTTTTGGCCATTCCTACCCCAGTTTTACCCCTATCTAACCACCTTTAAGCCGCTTTTGGCCATTTATAACCCATTTTTCCTCAGCTCTAACCCTTTTTAAGCCTTTTTTTGCCATGCCTGAACGATTTTTGCCAACTTTCCACTCGTTTGAAGGTTTTTTCTCTTCCCTTTCTAACCAAGTTTTCCCCATTTCTTACCTGCTTTAACCCATTTTTGCCATTTCTAACCATTGCACACACATCTCTAACCTGCTTTAAAGCCTTTTTGGCCATTTCTAACCCGCTTTTGGCCAACTTAGGCCATTTCTAACCCGTTTTCGCACATCTCTTACCCGCTTTAAAGCTTTTTTGGCCGTTTCTAACCCGTTTTAAGCCAGCTTTGGTCATTCCTGACCCATTTTTGCACATCTCTAACCTTTTTTAAGCCGGTTTTGGCTATTTCTCACTCATCTCTGCTTACCTCTAACCCTTTTTAAACCGGTTTTGGCCATTTCTAATCCAATTTTTGAACATTTCTAACCCGTTTTAAATCATTTTTGGCCATTTCTATCCCATTTTTGCGTGTCTAGAACCCTTTTAATGCATTTTTGACTCTTTCTCAACCATTTTTGCCCACTTTCCACCCGTTTTAAGCTAGTTTTTTTTTCTGTTTCTAACCCAGTTTTCCCCATTTCTTTACCCACTTGAATCCATTTTTGGCCATTTCTAGCCCATTTTTGCACATCTCTAACCTGCTTTAAAGCAGTTTTGGCCATTTCTAACCATTTCTGGCACATCTCTAACCTCTTTTAAGCCATTCTTTGCCATTTCTAACCCATTTCTGCTCATCTCTAGCCCTTTTAAAGCCACGTTTGGGTCTTTCTACACCATTTTCTCTGACTTTCAACCTGGTTTAAGCCATTTTTCTTTCCTTTTCTAACTCATTTTTTGCCCATTGCTCACACGATTTAAACCATTTTTGGATTTATCTAAACCATTTTTACACACTTCTAACACATTTTAAGCCATTTTTCACTATTTCTATCCCATTTTAAGGCGTTTTTGGCCATTTGTAACCCATTTTTGCATACATCTAACCCTTTTAAAGCCGTTTTTGGCTCTTTCTAAAACACTTTCTTCTGCATTCAACTAATTATAAGCATTTTTTTTTCTTTTCTGACCCATTTTTGGCCCAGTTCTCACACGTTTTATGCCATTTTCGGCTACATCTAACCCTTTTTTACCCACTACTAACCCATTTTAACCCTTTTTTGGCTATATCTAACCCATTTTAAGCTATTTTTGGCCATTTCTAACCCTTTTTTGCTCATCTCTAGCCCCTTTTAAGCCAATTTTGGCTTTTTCTAAACCGTTCTCGCATACCTCTAACCCTTTTAAGCCGGTTTTGGCCATTTCTAATGCATTTTTTGCCCATTTTTGAGGCTTTTTAAATAAATTTTGGCCATTTCTATTCCATTTTTGCAAATCTCTAACCCTTTTAAAGCCATTTTTGGTTCTTTCTAAACCATTTCTCCCCACTTTCAACACGGTTTATGCTATTTTTTTTTTTCCGTTTCTAACCCAGTTTTCTGCATTTCTCACCATCTTTAATCCATTTTTTGCCACTTCTAACCATTTTATTATTTTTTTTTTTACACATCTCTTACCTGCTTTAAAGCCTTTTTGGCCATTCTTAACCTGTTTTATGCCATTCTTGGCCATTTCTAACTCATTTTTGCACATCTCTAACCCCTTTTAAGCTACTTTTGGCCATTTCTTATCCATTTTTTATCCATTTCTAACCCATTTTTCTCCATTTCTAACACATTTTAAAGAGTTTTTGGCCATTTCTATCCCATTTTTGCACATCTCTAATCCTATTTAAGCCTTTTTGGGCTATATCTTCACCATTTTTTCCCTCATTCAAAACTTTCTATGCTTTTTTTTCTGTTTCCAATGCAGTTTTTCCCATTTCTCTCCCGCTTTAATCCTTTTTTGGCCATTTCTGACCAGTTTTTGCACATCTCTAACCTGCTTTAAAGCCTTTTTGGCCATTTCTATCCCAGTTTTTGCATATCTCTAACCCTTTTTAAGCCTTTTTTGGCTATACCTTAACCATTTTTGCCCTCCTTCAACTCTTATTAAGCTTTTTTTTCTTCAGTTTCTAACACAGTTTCTCCCAATTATTACCCGCTTTAATCCATTTTAGGCCATTTCTAACCCACTTTTACACATCTCTAACCTGCTTTAAAGCATTTTTGGCCATTTCCAACCATTTTTGGCACATCTATAAGCCCTTTTAAGCCATTTTTTGCCATTTCTAACCCATTTTTGCACATCTCTAACCCTTTTAAAGCCATTTTTGCCTCTTTCTACACGATGTTTTCTCGCTCTCAACCCGTTTTAAGCCATTTTTAGTTCTTTTCTAACTCATTTTTTGCCTGGTTCTCACACGATTTAAACCGTTTTCGGCTCTATCTAACCCATTTTTGCTCACTCCTAACGCATTTTAAGCCATTTTTCACCATTTCTGTCCCAATTTAAACCTTTTGGGCCATTTCTAGCACAGTTTTGCAAACTTCTAACCCATTTTAAGCAATTTTTGGCCATTCCTACCCCAGTTTTACCCCTATCTAACCACCTTTAAGCCGCTTTTGGCCATTTATAACCCATTTTTCCTCAGCTCTAACCCTTTTTAAGCCTTTTTTTGCCATGCCTGAACGATTTTTGCCAACTTTCCACTCGTTTGAAGGTTTTTTCTCTTCCCTTTCTAACCAAGTTTTCCCCATTTCTTACCTGCTTTAACCCATTTTTGCCGTTTCTAACCATTGCACACACATCTCTAACCTGCTTTAAAGCCTTTTTGGCCATTTCTAACCCGCTTTTGGCCAACTTAGGCCATTTCTAACCCGTTTTCGCACAACTCTTACCCGCTTTAAAGCTTTTTTGGCCGTTTCTAACCCGTTTTAAGCCAGCTTTGGTCATTCCTGACCCATTTTTGCACATCTCTAACCTTTTTTAAGCCGGTTTTGGCTATTTCTCACTCATCTCTGCTTACCTCTAACCCTTTTTAAACCGGTTTTGGCCATTTCTAATCCAATTTTTGAACATTTCTAACCCGTTTTAAATCATTTTTGGCCATTTCTATCCCATTTTTGCGTGTCTAGAACCCTTTTAATGCATTTTTGACTCATTCTAAACCATTTTTGCCCACTTTCCACCCGTTTTAAGCTAGTTTTTTTTTCTGTTTCTAACCCAGTTTTCCCCATTTCTTTACCCACTTGAATCCATTTTTGGCCATTTCTAGCCCATTTTTGCACATCTCTAACCTGCTTTAAAGCAGTTTTGGCCATTTCTAACCATTTCTGGCACATCTCTAACCTCTTTTAAGCCATTCTTTGCCATTTCTAACCCATTTCTGCTCATCTCTAGCCCTTTTAAAGCCACGTTTGGGTCTTTCTACACCATTTTTTCTGACTTTCAACCTGGTTTAAGCCATTTTTCTTTCCTTTTCTAACTCATTTTTTGCCCATTGCTCACACGATTTAAACCATTTTTGGATTTATCTAAACCATTTTTACACACTTCTAACACATTTTAAGCCATTTTTCACTATTTCTATCCCATTTTAAGGCGTTTTTGGCCATTTGTAACCCATTTTTGCATACATCTAACCCTTTTAAAGCCGTTTTTGGCTCTTTCTAAAACACTTTCTTCTGCATTCAACTAATTATAAGCATTTTTTTTTCTTTTCTGACCCATTTTTGGCCCAGTTCTCACACGTTTTATGCCATTTTCGGCTACATCTAACCCTTTTTTACCCACTACTAACCCATTTTAACCCTTTTTTGGCTATATCTAACCCATTTTAAGCTATTTTTGGCCATTTCTAACCCTTTTTTGCTCATCTCTAGCCCCTTTTAAGCCAATTTTGGCTTTTTCTAAACCGTTCTCGCATACCTCTAACCCTTTTAAGCCGGTTTTAGCCATTTCTAATGCATTTTTTGCCCATTTTTGAGGCTTTTTAAATAAATTTTGGCCATTTCTATTCCATTTTTGCAAATCTCTAACCCTTTTAAAGCCATTTTTGGTTCTTTCTAAACCATTTCTCCCCACTTTCAACACGGTTTATGCTATTTTTTTTTTTCCGTTTCTAACCCAGTTTTCTGCATTTCTCACCATCTTTAATCCATTTTTTGCCACTTCTAACCATTTTATTATTTTTTTTTTTACACATCTCTTACCTGCTTTAAAGCCTTTTTGGCCATTCTTAACCTGTTTTATGCCATTCTTGGCCATTTCTAACTCATTTTTGCACATCTCTAACCCCTTTTAAGCTACTTTTGGCCATTTCTTATCCATTTTTTATCCATTTCTAACCCATTTTTTTCCATTTCTAACACATTTTAAAGAGTTTTTGGCCATTTCTATCCCATTTTTGCACATCTCTAATCCTATTTAAGCCTTTTTGGGCTATATCTTCACCATTTTTTCCCTCATTCAAAACTTTTTATGCTTTTTTTTCTGTTTCGAATGCAGTTTTTCCCATTTCTCTCCTGCTTTAATCCTTTTTTGGCCATTTCTGACCAGTTTTTGCACATCTCTAACCTGCTTTAAAGCCTTTTTGGCCATTTCTATCCCAGTTTTTGCATATCTCTAACCCTTTTTAAGCCTTTTTTGGCTATACCTTAACCATTTTTGCCCTCCTTCAACTCTTATTAAGCTTTTTTTTCTTCAGTTTCTAACACAGTTTCTCCCAATTATTACCCGCTTTAATCCATTTTAGGCCATTTCTAACCCACTTTTACACATCTCTAACCTGCTTTAAAGCATTTTTGGCCATTTCCAACCATTTTTGGCACATCTATAAGCCCTTTTAAGCCATTTTTTGCCATTTCTAACCCATTTTTGCACATCTCTAACCCTTTTAAAGCCATTTTTGCCTCTTTCTACACGATGTTTTCTCGCTCTCAACCCGTTTTAAGCCATTTTTAGTTCTTTTCTAACTCATTTTTTGCCTGGTTCTCACACGATTTAAACCGTTTTCGGCTCTATCTAACCCATTTTTGCTCACTCCTAACGCATTTTAAGCCATTTTTCACCATTTCTGTCCCAATTTAAACCTTTTGGGCCATTTCTAGCACAGTTTTGCAAACTTCTAACCCATTTTAAGCAATTTTTGGCCATTCCTACCCCAGTTTTACCCCTATCTAACCACCTTTAAGCCGCTTTTGGCCATTTATAACCCATTTTTCCTCAGCTCTAACCCTTTTTAAGCCTTTTTTTGCCATGCCTGAACGATTTTTGCCAACTTTCCACTCGTTTGAAGGTTTTTTCTCTTCCCTTTCTAACCAAGTTTTCCCCATTTCTTACCTGCTTTAACCCATTTTTGCCGTTTCTAACCATTGCACACACATCTCTAACCTGCTTTAAAGCCTTTTTGGCCATTTCTAACCCGCTTTTGGCCAACTTAGGCCATTTCTAACCCGTTTTCGCACAACTCTTACCCGCTTTAAAGCTTTTTTGGCCGTTTCTAACCCGTTTTAAGCCAGCTTTGGTCATTCCTGACCCATTTTTGCACATCTCTAACCTTTTTTAAGCCGGTTTTGGCTATTTCTCACTCATCTCTGCTTACCTCTAACCCTTTTTAAACCGGTTTTGGCCATTTCTAATCCAATTTTTGAACATTTCTAACCCGTTTTAAATCATTTTTGGCCATTTCTATCCCATTTTTGCGTGTCTAGAACCCTTTTAATGCATTTTTGACTCATTCTAAACCATTTTTGCCCACTTTCCACCCGTTTTAAGCTAGTTTTTTTTTCTGTTTCTAACCCAGTTTTCCCCATTTCTTTACCCACTTGAATCCATTTTTGGCCATTTCTAGCCCATTTTTGCACATCTCTAACCTGCTTTAAAGCAGTTTTGGCCATTTCTAACCATTTCTGGCACATCTCTAACCTCTTTTAAGCCATTCTTTGCCATTTCTAACCCATTTCTGCTCATCTCTAGCCCTTTTAAAGCCACGTTTGGGTCTTTCTACACCATTTTTTCTGACTTTCAACCTGGTTTAAGCCATTTTTCTTTCCTTTTCTAACTCATTTTTTGCCCATTGCTCACACGATTTAAACCATTTTTGGATTTATCTAAACCATTTTTACACACTTCTAACACATTTTAAGCCATTTTTCACTATTTCTATCCCATTTTAAGGCGTTTTTGGCCATTTGTAACCCATTTTTGCATACATCTAACCCTTTTAAAGCCGTTTTTGGCTCTTTCTAAAACACTTTCTTCTGCATTCAACTAATTATAAGCATTTTTTTTTCTTTTCTGACCCATTTTTGGCCCAGTTCTCACACGTTTTATGCCATTTTCGGCTACATCTAACCCTTTTTTACCCACTACTAACCCATTTTAACCCTTTTTTGGCTATATCTAACCCATTTTAAGCTATTTTTGGCCATTTCTAACCCTTTTTTGCTCATCTCTAGCCCCTTTTAAGCCAATTTTGGCTTTTTCTAAACCGTTCTCGCATACCTCTAACCCTTTTAAGCCGGTTTTGGCCATTTCTAATGCATTTTTTGCCCATTTTTGAGGCTTTTTAAATAAATTTTGGCCATTTCTATTCCATTTTTGCAAATCTCTAACCCTTTTAAAGCCATTTTTGGTTCTTTCTAAACCATTTCTCCCCACTTTCAACACGGTTTATGCTATTTTTTTTTTTCCGTTTCTAACCCAGTTTTCTGCATTTCTCACCATCTTTAATCCATTTTTTGCCACTTCTAACCATTTTATTATTTTTTTTTTACACATCTCTTACCTGCTTTAAAGCCTTTTTGGCCATTCTTAACCTGTTTTATGCCATTCTTGGCCATTTCTAACTCATTTTTGCACATCTCTAACCCCTTTTAAGCTACTTTTGGCCATTTCTTATCCATTTTTTATCCATTTCTAACCCATTTTTTTCCATTTCTAACACATTTTAAAGAGTTTTTGGCCATTTCTATCCCATTTTTGCACATCTCTAATCCTATTTAAGCCTTTTTGGGCTATATCTTCACCATTTTTTCCCTCATTCAAAACTTTTTATGCTTTTTTTTCTGTTTCGAATGCAGTTTTTCCCATTTCTCTCCTGCTTTAATCCTTTTTTGGCCATTTCTGACCAGTTTTTGCACATCTCTAACCTGCTTTAAAGCCTTTTTGGCCATTTCTATCCCAGTTTTTGCATATCTCTAACCCTTTTTAAGCCTTTTTTGGCTATACCTTAACCATTTTTGCCCTCCTTCAACTCTTATTAAGCTTTTTTTTCTTCAGTTTCTAACACAGTTTCTCCCAATTATTACCCGCTTTAATCCATTTTAGGCCATTTCTAACCCACTTTTACACATCTCTAACCTGCTTTAAAGCATTTTTGGCCATTTCCAACCATTTTTGGCACATCTATAAGCCCTTTTAAGCCATTTTTTGCCATTTCTAACCCATTTTTGCACATCTCTAACCCTTTTAAAGCCATTTTTGCCTCTTTCTACACGATGTTTTCTCGCTCTCAACCCGTTTTAAGCCATTTTTAGTTCTTTTCTAACTCATTTTTTGCCTGGTTCTCACACGATTTAAACCGTTTTCGGCTCTATCTAACCCATTTTTGCTCACTCCTAACGCATTTTAAGCCATTTTTCACCATTTCTGTCCCAATTTAAACCTTTTGGGCCATTTCTAGCACAGTTTTGCAAACTTCTAACCCATTTTAAGCAATTTTTGGCCATTCCTACCCCAGTTTTACCCCTATCTAACCACCTTTAAGCCGCTTTTGGCCATTTATAACCCATTTTTCCTCAGCTCTAACCCTTTTTAAGCCTTTTTTTGCTCTACCTGAACGATTTTTGCCAACTTTCCACTCGTTTTAAGGTTTTTTCTCTTCCCTTTCTAACCAAGTTTTCCCCATTTCTTACCTGCTTTAACCCATTTTTGCCATTTCTAACCATTGCACACACATCTCTAACCTGCTTTAAAGCCTTTTTGGCCATTTCTAACCCGCTTTTGGCCAACTTAGGCCATTTCTAACCCGTTTTCGCACATCTCTTACCCGCTTTAAAGCTTTTTTGGCCGTTTCTAACCCGTTTTAAGCCAGCTTTGGTCATTCCTGACCCATTTTTGCACATCTCTAACCTTTTTTAAGCCGGTTTTGGCTATTTCTCACTCATCTCTGCTTACCTCTAACCCTTTTTAAACCGGTTTTGGCCATTTCTAATCCAATTTTTGAACATTTCTAACCCGTTTTAAATCATTTTTGGCCATTTCTATCCCATTTTTGCGTGTCTAGAACCCTTTTAATGCATTTTTGACTCTTTCTCAACCATTTTTGCCCACTTTCCACCCGTTTTAAGCTAGTTTTTTTTTTCTGTTTCTAACCCAGTTTTCCCCATTTCTTTACCCACTTGAATCCATTTTTGGCCATTTCTAGCCCATTTTTGCACATCTCTAACCTGCTTTAAAGCAGTTTTGGCCATTTCTAACCATTTCTGGCACATCTCTAACCTCTTTTAAGCCATTCTTTGCCATTTCTAACCCATTTCTGCTCATCTCTAGCCCTTTTAAAGCCACGTTTGGGTCTTTCTACACCATTTTCTCTGACTTTCAACCTGGTTTAAGCCATTTTTCTTTCCTTTTCTAACTCATTTTTTGCCCATTGCTCACACGATTTAAACCATTTTTGGATTTATCTAAACCATTTTTACACACTTCTAACACATTTTAAGCCATTTTTCACTATTTCTATCCCATTTTAAGGCGTTTTTGGCCATTTGTAACCCATTTTTGCATACATCTAACCCTTTTAAAGCCGTTTTTGGCTCTTTCTAAAACACTTTCTTCTGCATTCAACTAATTATAAGCATTTTTTTTTCTTTTCTGACCCATTTTTGGCCCAGTTCTCACACGTTTTATGCCATTTTCGGCTACATCTAACCCTTTTTTACCCACTACTAACCCATTTTAACCCTTTTTTGGCTATATCTAACCCATTTTAAGCTATTTTTGGCCATTTCTAACCCTTTTTTGCTCATCTCTAGCCCCTTTTAAGCCAATTTTGGCTTTTTCTAAACCGTTCTCGCATACCTCTAACCCTTTTAAGCCGGTTTTGGCCATTTCTAATGCATTTTTTGCCCATTTTTGAGGCTTTTTAAATAAATTTTGGCCATTTCTATTCCATTTTTGCAAATCTCTAACCCTTTTAAAGCCATTTTTGGTTCTTTCTAAACCATTTCTCCCCACTTTCAACACGGTTTATGCTATTTTTTTTTTCCGTTTCTAACCCAGTTTTCTGCATTTCTCACCATCTTTAATCCATTTTTTGCCACTTCTAACCATTTTATTATTTTTTTTTTACACATCTCTTACCTGCTTTAAAGCCTTTTTGGCCATTCTTAACCTGTTTTATGCCATTCTTGGCCATTTCTAACTCATTTTTGCACATCTCTAACCCCTTTTAAGCTACTTTTGGCCATTTCTTATCCATTTTTTATCCATTTCTAACCCATTTTTCTCCATTTCTAACACATTTTAAAGAGTTTTTGGCCATTTCTATCCCATTTTTGCACATCTCTAATCCTATTTAAGCCTTTTTGGGCTATATCTTCACCATTTTTTCCCTCATTCAAAACATTTTATGCTTTTTTTTCTGTTTCTAATGCAGTTTTTCCCATTTCTCTCCTGCTTTAATCCTTTTTTGGCCATTTCTGACCAGTTTTTGCACATCTCTAACCTGCTTTAAAGCCTTTTTGGCCATTTCTATCCCAGTTTTTGCATATCTCTAACCCTTTTTAAGCCTTTTTTGGCTATACCTTAACCATTTTTGCCCTCCTTCAACTCTTATTAAGCTTTTTTTTCTTCAGTTTCTAACACAGTTTCTCCCCATTATTACCCGCTTTAATCCATTTTAGGCCATTTCTAACCCACTTTTACACATCTCTAACCTGCTTTAAAGCATTTTTGGCCATTTCCAACCATTTTTGGCACATCTATAAGCCCTTTTAAGCCATTTTTTGCCATTTCTAACCCATTTTTGCACATCTCTAACCCTTTTAAAGCCATTTTTGCCTCTTTCTACACGATGTTTTCTCGCTCTCAACCCGTTTTAAGCCATTTTTAGTTCTTTTCTAACTCATTTTTTGCCTGTTTCTCACACGATTTAAACCGTTTTCGGCTATATCTAACCCATTTTTGCTCACTCCTAACGCATTTTAAGCCATTTTTCACCATTTCTGTCCCAATTTAAACCTTTTGGGCCATTTCTAGCACAGTTTTGCAAACTTCTAACCCATTTTAAGCAATTTTTGGCCATTCCTACCCCGGTTTTACCCCTATCTAACCACCTTTAAGCCGCTTTTGGCCATTTATAACCCATTTTTCCTCAGCTCTAACCCTTTTTAAGCCTTTTTTTGCTCTACCTGAACGATTTTTGCCAACTTTCCACTCGTTTGAAGGTTTTTTCTATTTCCTTTCTAACCAAGTTTTCCCCATTTCTTACCTGCTTTAACCCATTTTTGCCATTTCTAACCATTGCACACACATCTCTAACCTGCTTTAAAGCCTTTTTGGCCATTTCTAACCCGCTTTTGGCCAACTTAGGCCATTTCTAACCCGTTTTCGCACATCTCTAACCCGCTTTAAAGCTTTTTTGGCCGTTTCTAACCCGTTTTAAGCCAGCTTTGGTCATTTCTGACCCATTTTTGCACATCTCTAACCTTTTTTAAGCCGGTTTTGGCTATTTCTCACTCATCTCTGCTTACCTCTAACCCTTTTTAAACCGGTTTTGGCCATTTCTAATCCAATTTTTGAACATTTCTAACCCGTTTTAAATCATTTTTGGCCATTTCTATCCCATTTTTGCGTGTCTAGAACCCTTTTAATGCATTTTTGACTCATTCTAAACCATTTTTGCCCACTTTCCACCCGTTTTAAGCTAGTTTTTTTTTCTGTTTCTAACCCAGTTTTCCCCATTTCTTTACCCACTTGAATCCATTTTTGGCCATTTCTAGCCCATTTTTGCACATCTCTAACCTGCTTTAAAGCAGTTTTGGCCATTTCTAACCATTTCTGGCACATCTCTAACCTCTTTTAAGCCATTCTTTGCCATTTCTAACCCATTTCTGCTCATCTCTAGCCCTTTTAAAGCCACGTTTGGGTCTTTCTACACCATTTTTTCTGACTTTCAACCTGGTTTAAGCCGTTTTTCTTTCCTTTTCTAACTCATTTTTTGCCCATTGCTCACACGATTTAAACCATTTTTGGATTTATCTAAACCATTTTTACACACTTCTAACACATTTTAAGCCATTTTTCACTATTTCTATCCCATTTTAAGGCGTTTTTGGCCATTTGTAACCCATTTTTGCATACATCTAACCCTTTTAAAGCCGTTTTTGGCTCTTTCTAAAACACTTTCTTCTGCATTCAACTAATTATAAGCATTTTTTTTTCTTTTCTGACCCATTTTTGGCCCAGTTCTCACACGTTTTATGCCATTTTCGGCTACATCTAACCCTTTTTTACCCACTACTAACCCATTTTAACCCTTTTTTGGCTATATCTAACCCATTTTAAGCTATTTTTGGCCATTTCTAACCCTTTTTTGCTCATCTCTAGCCCCTTTTAAGCCAATTTTGGCTTTTTCTAAACCGTTCTCGCATACCTCTAACCCTTTTAAGCCGGTTTTGGCCATTTCTAATGCATTTTTTGCCCATTTTTGAGGCTTTTTAAATAAATTTTGGCCATTTCTATTCCATTTTTGCAAATCTCTAACCCTTTTAAAGCCATTTTTGGTTCTTTCTAAACCATTTCTCCCCACTTTCAACACGGTTTATGCTATTTTTTTTTTTCCGTTTCTAACCCAGTTTTCTGCATTTCTCACCATCTTTAATCCATTTTTTGCCACTTCTAACCATTTTATTATTTTTTTTTTTACACATCTCTTACCTGCTTTAAAGCCTTTTTGGCCATTCTTAACCTGTTTTATGCCATTCTTGGCCATTTCTAACTCATTTTTGCACATCTCTAACCCCTTTTAAGCTACTTTTGGCCATTTCTTATCCATTTTTTATCCATTTCTAACCCATTTTTCTCCATTTCTAACACATTTTAAAGAGTTTTTGGCCATTTCTATCCCATTTTTGCACATCTCTAATCCTATTTAAGCCTTTTTGGGCTATATCTTCACCATTTTTTCCCTCATTCAAAACTTTCTATGCTTTTTTTTCTGTTTCCAATGCAGTTTTTCCCATTTCTCTCCCGCTTTAATCCTTTTTTGGCCATTTCTGACCAGTTTTTGCACATCTCTAACCTGCTTTAAAGCCTTTTTGGCCATTTCTATCCCAGTTTTTGCATATCTCTAACCCTTTTTAAGCCTTTTTTGGCTATACCTTAACCATTTTTGCCCTCCTTCAACTCTTATTAAGCTTTTTTTTCTTCAGTTTCTAACACAGTTTCTCCCAATTATTACCCGCTTTAATCCATTTTAGGCCATTTCTAACCCACTTTTACACATCTCTAACCTGCTTTAAAGCATTTTTGGCCATTTCCAACCATTTTTGGCACATCTATAAGCCCTTTTAAGCCATTTTTTGCCATTTCTAACCCATTTTTGCACATCTCTAACCCTTTTAAAGCCATTTTTGCCTCTTTCTACACGATGTTTTCTCGCTCTCAACCCGTTTTAAGCCATTTTTAGTTCTTTTCTAACTCATTTTTTGCCTGTTTCTCACACGATTTAAACCGTTTTCGGCTCTATCTAACCCATTTTTGCTCACTCCTAACGCATTTTAAGCCATTTTTCACCATTTCTGTCCCAATTTAAACCTTTTGGGCCATTTCTAGCACAGTTTTGCAAACTTCTAACCCATTTTAAGCAATTTTTGGCCATTCCTACCCCAGTTTTACCCCTATCTAACCACCTTTAAGCCGCTTTTGGCCATTTATAACCCATTTTTCCTCAGCTCTAACCCTTTTTAAGCCTTTTTTTGCTCTACCTGAACGATTTTTGCCAACTTTCCACTCGTTTTAAGGTTTTTTCTCTTCCCTTTCTAACCAAGTTTTCCCCATTTCTTACCTGCTTTAACCCATTTTTGCCATTTCTAACCATTGCACACACATCTCTAACCTGCTTTAAAGCCTTTTTGGCCATTTCTAACCCGCTTTTGGCCAACTTAGGCCATTTCTAACCCGTTTTCGCACATCTCTTACCCGCTTTAAAGCTTTTTTGGCCGTTTCTAACCCGTTTTAAGCCAGCTTTGGTCATTTCTGACCCATTTTTGCACATCTCTAACCTTTTTTAAGCCGGTTTTGGCTATTTCTCACTCATCTCTGCTTACCTCTAACCCTTTTTAAACCGGTTTTGGCCATTTCTAATCCAATTTTTGTCCATTTCTAACCCGTTTTAAATCATTTTTGGCCATTTCTATCCCATTTTTGCGTGTCTAGAACCCTTTTAATGCATTTTTGACTCTTTCTCAACCATTTTTGCCCACTTTCCACCCGTTTTAAGCTAGTTTTTTTTTTCTGTTTCTAACCCAGTTTTCCCCATTTCTTTACCCACTTGAATCCATTTTTGGCCATTTCTAGCCCATTTTTGCACATCTCTAACCTGCTTTAAAGCAGTTTTGGCCATTTCTAACCATTTCTGGCACATCTCTAACCTCTTTTAAGCCATTCTTTGCCATTTCTAACCCATTTCTGCTCATCTCTAGCCCTTTTAAAGACACGTTTGGGTCTTTCTACACCATTTTCTCTGACTTTCAACCTGGTTTAAGCCATTTTTCTTTCCTTTTCTAACTCATTTTTTGCCCATTGCTCACACGATTTAAACCATTTTTGGGTTTATCTAAACCATTTTTACACACTTCTAACACATTTTAAGCCATTTTTCACTATTTCTATCCCATTTTAAGGCGTTTTTGGCCATTTGTAACCCATTTTTGCATACATCTAACCCTTTTAAAGCCGTTTTTGGCTCTTTCTAAAACACTTTCTTCTGCATTCAACTAATTATAAGCATTTTTTTTTCTTTTCTGACCCATTTTTGGCCCAGTTCTCACACGTTTTATGCCATTTTCGGCTACATCTAACCCTTTTTTACCCACTACTAACCCATTTTAACCCTTTTTTGGCTATATCTAACCCATTTTAAGCTATTTTTGGCCATTTCTAACCCTTTTTTGCTCATCTCTAGCCCCTTTTAAGCCAATTTTGGCTTTTTCTAAACCGTTCTCGCATACCTCTAACCCTTTTAAGCCGGTTTTGGCCATTTCTAATGCATTTTTTGCCCATTTTTGAGGCTTTTTAAATAAATTTTGGCCATTTCTATTCCATTTTTGCAAATCTCTAACCCTTTTAAAGCCATTTTTGGTTCTTTCTAAACCATTTCTCCCCACTTTCAACACGGTTTATGCTATTTTTTTTTTCCGTTTCTAACCCAGTTTTCTGCATTTCTCACCATCTTTAATCCATTTTTTGCCACTTCTAACCATTTTATTATTTTTTTTTTTACACATCTCTTACCTGCTTTAAAGCCTTTTTGGCCATTCTTAACCTGTTTTATGCCATTCTTGGCCATTTCTAACTCATTTTTGCACATCTCTAACCCCTTTTAAGCTACTTTTGGCCATTTCTTATCCATTTTTTATCCATTTCTAACCCATTTTTCTCCATTTCTAACACATTTTAAAGAGTTTTTGGCCATTTCTATCCCATTTTTGCACATCTCTAATCCTATTTAAGCCTTTTTGGGCTATATCTTCACCATTTTTTCCCTCATTCAAAACTTTCTATGCTTTTTTTTTCTGTTTCCAATGCAGTTTTTCCCATTTCTCTCCCGCTTTAATCCTTTTTTGGCCATTTCTGACCAGTTTTTGCACATCTCTAACCTGCTTTAAAGCCTTTTTGGCCATTTCTATCCCAGTTTTTGCATATCTCTAACCCTTTTTAAGCCTTTTTTGGCTATACCTTAACCATTTTTGCCCTCCTTCAACTCTTATTAAGCTTTTTTTTCTTCAGTTTCTAACACAGTTTCTCCCAATTATTACCCGCTTTAATCCATTTTAGGCCATTTCTAACCCACTTTTACACATCTCTAACCTGCTTTAAAGCATTTTTGGCCATTTCCAACCATTTTTGGCACATCGATAAGCCCTTTTAAGCCATTTTTTGCCATTTCTAACCCATTTTTGCACATCTCTAACCCTTTTAAAGCCATTTTTGCCTCTTTCTACACGATGTTTTCTCGCTCTCAACCCGTTTTAAGCCATTTTTAGTTCTTTTCTAACTCATTTTTTGCCTGTTTCTCACACGATTTAAACCGTTTTCGGCTCTATCTAACCCATTTTTGCTCACTCCTAACGCATTTTAAGCCATTTTTCACCATTCCTGTCCCAATTTAAACCTTTTGGGCCATTTCTAGCACAGTTTTGCAAACTTCTAACCCATTTTAAGCAATTTTTGGCCATTCCTACCCCAGTTTTACCCCTATCTAACCACCTTTAAGCCGCTTTTGGCCATTTATAACCCATTTTTCCTCAGCTCTAACCCTTTTTAAGCCTTTTTTTGCTCTACCTGAACGATTTTTGCCAACTTTCCACTCGTTTGAAGGTTTTTTCTCTTCCCTTTCTAACCAAGTTTTCCCCATTTCTTACCTGCTTTAACCCATTTTTGCCATTTCTAACCATTGCACACACATCTCTAACCTGCTTTAAAGCCTTTTTGGCCATTTCTAACCCGCTTTTGGCCAACTTAGGCCATTTCTAACCCGTTTTCGCACATCTCTTACCCGCTTTAAAGCTTTTTTGGCCGTTTCTAACCCGTTTTAAGCCAGCTTTGGTCATTTCTGACCCATTTTTGCACATCTCTAACCTTTTTTAAGCCGGTTTTGGCTATTTCTCACTCATCTCTGCTTACCTCTAACCCTTTTTAAACCGGTTTTGGCCATTTCTAATCCAATTTTTGAACATTTCTAACCCGTTTTAAATCATTTTTGGCCATTTCTATCCCATTTTTGCGTGTCTAGAACCCTTTTAATGCATTTTTGACTCATTCTAAACCATTTTTGCCCACTTTCCACCCGTTTTAAGCTAGTTTTTTTTTCTGTTTCTAACCCAGTTTTCCCCATTTCTTTACCCACTTGAATCCATTTTTGGCCATTTCTAGCCCATTTTTGCACATCTCTAACCTGCTTTAAAGCAGTTTTGGCCATTTCTAACCATTTCTGGCACATCTCTAACCTCTTTTAAGCCATTCTTTGCCATTTCTAACCCATTTCTGCTCATCTCTAGCCCTTTTAAAGACACGTTTGGGTCTTTCTACACCATTTTCTCTGACTTTCAACCTGGTTTAAGCCGTTTTTCTTTCCTTTTCTAACTCATTTTTTGCGCATTGCTCACACGATTTAAACCATTTTTGGGTTTATCTAAACCATGTTTACACACTTCTAACACATTTTAAGCCATTTTTCACTATTTCTATCCCATTTTAAGGCTTTTTTGGCCATTTGTAACCCATTTTTGCATACATCTAACCCTTTTAAAGCCGTTTTTGGCTCTTTCTAATACACTCTCTTCCGCAGTCAAGTAATTATAACCATTTTTTTTTTCTTTTCTGACCCATTTTTGGCCCAGTTCTCACACGTTTTATGCCATTTTCGGCTACATCTAACCCTTTTTTACCCACTACTAACCCATTTTAACCCTTTTTTGGCTATATCTAACCCATTTTAAGCTATTTTTGGCCATTTCTAACCCTTTTTTGCTCATCTCTAGCCCCTTTTAAGCCTAATTTGGCTTTTTCTAAACCGTTCTCGCATACCTCTAACCCTTTTAAGCCGGTTTTGGCCATTTCTAATGCATTTTTTGTCCATTTTTGAGGCTTTTTAAATAAATTTTGGCCATTTCTATTCCATTTCTGCAAATCTCTAACCCTTTTAAAGCCATTTTTGGTTCTTTCTAAACCATTTCTCCCCACTTTCAACACAGTTTATGCTATTTTTTTTTTTTCCGTTTCTAACCCAGTTTTCTGCATTTCTCACCATCTTTAATCCATTTTTTTGCCACTTCTAACCATTTTTTTTTTTTTTTACACATCTCTTACCTGCTTTAAAGCCTTTTTGGCCATTTCTAACCCATTTTTGGCCATTCTTAACCTGTTTTATGCCATTCTTGGCCATTTCTAACTCATTTTTGCACATCTCTAACCCCTTTTAAGCTACTTTTGGCCATTTCTTATCCATTTTTTATCCATTTCTAACCCATTTTTCTCCATTTCTAACACATTTTAAAGAGTTTTTGGCCATTTCTATCCCATTTTTGCACATCTCTAATCCTATTTAAGCCTTTTTGGGCTATATCTTCACCATTTTTTCCCTCATTCAAAACTTTTTATGCTTTTTTTTCTGTTTCGAATGCAGTTTTTCCCATTTCTCTCCTGCTTTAATCCTTTTTTGGCCATTTCTGACCAGTTTTTGCACATCTCTAACCTGCTTTAAAGCCTTTTTGGCCATTTCTATCCCAGTTTTTGCATATCTCTAACCCTTTTTAAGCCTTTTTTGGCTATACCTTAACCATTTTTGCCCTCCTTCAACTCTTATTAAGCTTTTTTTTCTTCAGTTTCTAACACAGTTTCTCCCAATTATTACCCGCTTTAATCCATTTTAGGCCATTTCTAACCCACTTTTACACATCTCTAACCTGCTTTAAAGCATTTTTGGCCATTTCCAACCATTTTTGGCACATCTATAAGCCCTTTTAAGCCATTTTTTGCCATTTCTAACCCATTTTTGCACATCTCTAACCCTTTTAAAGCCATTTTTGCCTCTTTCTACACGATGTTTTCTCGCTCTCAACCCGTTTTAAGCCATTTTTAGTTCTTTTCTAACTCATTTTTTGCCTGTTTCTCACACGATTTAAACCGTTTTCGGCTCTATCTAACCCATTTTTGCTCACTCCTAACGCATTTTAAGCCATTTTTCACCATTTCTGTCCCAATTTAAACCTTTTGGGCCATTTCTAGCACAGTTTTGCAAACTTCTAACCCATTTTAAGCAATTTTTGGCCATTCCTACCCCGGTTTTACCCCTATCTAACCACCTTTAAGCCGCTTTTGGCCATTTATAACCCATTTTTCCTCAGCTCTAACCCTTTTTAAGCCTCTTTTGCTCTACCTGAACGATTTTTGCCAACTTTCCACTCGTTTGAAGGTTTTTTCTCTTCCCTTTCTAACCAAGTTTTCCCCATTTCTTACCTGCTTTAACCCATTTTTGCCATTTCTAACCATTGCACACACATCTCTAACCTGCTTTAAAGCCTTTTTGGCCATTTCTAACCCGCTTTTGGCCAACTTAGGCCATTTCTAACCCGTTTTCGCACATCTCTTACCCGCTTTAAAGCTTTTTTGGCCGTTTCTAACCCGTTTTAAGCCAGCTTTGGTCATTTCTGACCCATTTTTGCACATCTCTAACCTTTTTTAAGCCGGTTTTGGCTATTTCTCACTCATCTCTGCTTACCTCTAACCCTTTTTAAACCGGTTTTGGCCATTTCTAATCCAATTTTTGAACATTTCTAACCCGTTTTAAATCATTTTTGGCCATTTCTATCCCATTTTTGCGTGTCTAGAACCCTTTTAATGCATTTTTGACTCATTCTAAACCATTTTTGCCCACTTTCCACCCGTTTTAAGCTAGTTTTTTTTTCTGTTTCTAACCCAGTTTTCCCCATTTCTTTACCCACTTGAATCCATTTTTGGCCATTTCTAGCCCATTTTTGCACATCTCTAACCTGCTTTAAAGCAGTTTTGGCCATTTCTAACCATTTCTGGCACATCTCTAACCTCTTTTAAGCCATTCTTTGCCATTTCTAACCCATTTCTGCTCATCTCTAGCCCTTTTAAAGACACGTTTGGGTCTTTCTACACCATTTTCTCTGACTTTCAACCTGGTTTAAGCCGTTTTTCTTTCCTTTTCTAACTCATTTTTTGCCCATTGCTCACACGATTTAAACCATTTTTGGGTTTATCTAAACCATGTTTACACACTTCTAACACATTTTAAGCCATTTTTCACTATTTCTATCCCATTTTAAGGCGTTTTTGGCCATTTGTAACCCATTTTTGCATACATCTAACCCTTTTAAAGCCGTTTTTGGCTCTTTCTAAAACACTCTCTTCCGCAGTCAAGTAATTATAAGCATTTTTTTTTCTTTTCTGACCCATTTTTGGCCCAGTTCTCACACGTTTTATGCCATTTTCGGCTACATCTAACCCTTTTTTACCCACTACTAACCCATTTTAACCCTTTTTTGGCTATATCTAACCCATTTTAAGCTATTTTTGGCCATTTCTAACCCTTTTTTGCTCATCTCTAGCCCCTTTTAAGCCTAATTTGGCTTTTTCTAAACCGTTCTCGCATACCTCTAACCCTTTTAAGCCGGTTTTAGCCATTTCTAATGCATTTTTTGTCCATTTTTGAGGCTTTTTAAATAAATTTTGGCCATTTCTATTCCATTTCTGCAAATCTCTAACCCTTTTAAAGCCATTTTTGGTTCTTTCTAAACCATTTCTCCCCACTTTCAACACGGTTTATGCTATTTTTTTTTTTCCGTTTCTAACCCAGTTTTCTGCATTTCTCACCATCTTTAATCCATTTTTTTGCCACTTCTAACCATTTTATTTTTTTTTTTTTTGCACATCTCTTACCTGCTTTAAAGCCTTTTTGGCCATTCTTAACCTGTTTTATGCCATTCTTGGCCATTTCTAACTCATTTTTGCACATCTCTAACCCCTTTTAAGCTACTTTTGGCCATTTCTTATCCATTTTTTGTCCATTTCTAACCCATTTTTCTCCATTTCTAACACATTTTAAAGAGTTTTTGGCCATTTCTATCTCATTTTTGCACATCTCTAATCCTTTTTAAGCCTTTTTGGGCTATATCTTCACCATTTTTTCCCTCATTCAAAACTTTTTATGCTTTTTTTCTGTTTCCAATGCAGTTTTTCCCATTTCTCTCCCGCTTTAATCCATTTTTGGCCATTTCTGACCAGTTTTTGCACATCTCTAACCTGCTTTAAAGCCTTTTTGGCCATTTCTATCCCAGTTTTTGCATATCTCTAACCCTTTTTAAGCCTTTTTTGGCTATACCTTAACCATTTTTGCCCTCCTTCAACTCTTATTAAGCTTTTTTTTCTTCAGTTTCTAACACAGTTTCTCCCAATTATTACCCGCTTTAATCCATTTTAGGCCATTTCTAACCCACTTTTACACATCTCTAACCTGCTTTAAAGCATTTTTGGCCATTTCCAACCATTTTTGGCACATCTATAAGCCCTTTTAAGCCATTTTTTGCCATTTCTAACCCATTTTTGCACATCTCTAACCCTTTTAAAGCCATTTTTGCCTCTTTCTACACGATGTTTTCTCGCTCTCAACCCGTTTTAAGCCATTTTTAGTTCTTTTCTAACTCATTTTTTGCCTGTTTCTCACACGATTTAAACCGTTTTCGGCTATATCTAACCCATTTTTGCTCACTCCTAACGCATTTTAAGCCATTTTTCACCATTTCTGTCCCAATTTAAACCTTTTGGGCCATTTCTAGCACAGTTTTGCAAACTTCTAACCCATTTTAAGCAATTTTTGGCCATTCCTACCCCAGTTTTACCCCTATCTAACCACCTTTAAGCCGCTTTTGGCCATTTATAACCCATTTTTCCTCAGCTCTAACCCTTTTTAAGCCTTTTTTGCTCTACCTGAACGATTTTTGCCAACTTTCCACTCGTTTTAAGGTTTTTTCTCTTCCCTTTCTAACCAAGTTTTCCCCATTTCTTACCTGCTTTAACCCATTTTTGCCATTTCTAACCATTGCACACACATCTCTAACCTGCTTTAAAGCCTTTTTGGCCATTTCTAACCCGCTTTTGGCCAACTTAGGCCATTTCTAACCCGTTTTCGCACAACTCTTACCCGCTTTAAAGCTTTTTTGGCCGTTTCTAACCCATTTTAAGCCAGCTTTGGTCATTCCTGACCCATTTTTGCACATCTCTAACCTTTTTTAAGCCGGTTTTGGCTATTTCTCACTCATCTCTGCTTACCTCTAACCCTTTTTAAACCGGTTTTGGCCATTTCTAATCCAATTTTTGAACATTTCTAACCCGTTTTAAATCATTTTTGGCCATTTCTATCCCATTTTTGCGTGTCTAGAACCCTTTTAATGCATTTTTGACTCATTCTAAACCACTTTTTCCCACTTTCCACCCGTTTTAAGCTAGTTTTTTTCTGTTTCTAACCCAGTTTTCCCCATTTCTTTACCCACTTGAATCCATTTTTGGCCATTTCTAGCCCATTTTTGCACATCTCTAACCTGCTTTAAAGCAGTTTTGGCCATTTCTAACCATTTCTGGCACATCTCTAACCTCTTTTAAGCCATTCTTTGCCATTTCTAACCCATTTCTGCTCATCTCTAGCCCTTTTAAAGACACGTTTGGGTCTTTCTACACCATTTTTTCTGACTTTCAACCTGGTTTAAGCCATTTTTCTTTCCTTTTCTAACTCATTTTTTGCCCATTGCTCACACGATTTAAACCATTTTTGGGTTTATCTAAACCATTTTTACACACTTCTAACACATTTTAAGCCATTTTTCACTATTTCTATCCCATTTTAAGGCGTTTTTCGCCATTTGTAACCCATTTTTGCATACATCTAACCCTTTTAAAGCCGTTTTTGGCTCTTTCTAAAACACTTTCTTCCACATTCAAGTAATTATAAGCATTTTTTTTTCTTTTCTGACCCATTTTTGGCCCAGTTCTCACACGTTTTATGCCATTTTCGGCTACATCTAACCCTTTTTTACCCACTACTAACCCATTTTAACCCTTTTTTGGCTATATCTAACCCATTTTAAGCTATTTTTGGCCATTTCTAACCCTTTTTTGCTCATCTCTAGCCCCTTTTAAGCCTAATTTGGCTTTTTCTAAACTGTTCTCGCATACCTCTAACCCTTTTAAGCCGGTTTTGGCCATTTCTAATGCATTTTTGTCCATTTTTGAAGCTTTTTAAATAAATTTTGGCCATTTCTATTCCATTTCTGCAAATCTCTAACCCTTTTAAAGCCATTTTTGGTTCTTTCTAAACCATTTCTCCCCACTTTCAACACGGTTTATGCTATTTTTTTTCCGTTTCTAACCCAGTTTTCTGCATTTCTCACCATCTTTAATCCATTTTTTTGCCACTTCTATATTCAATTGGACTTTCAATGTTTAGTCTGTGCTAAAACAGCAGAAGAGCCTTGCCAAAAACTCTCCTGCTGAACATGTTTAGCACAGAGCTTTGCCACTGTGACACAAACATTGCTGTCACTGGTCACTTTATCTCCTAAAAGTGCATTTGAATCCAACGTTTCTGGTGCCCTCTCTCCTTTCAAGAGCAGTTGTGACAGGGGAACACGAAGCGCTTGACCTCTAATCCCACAGCCGATGGGCCAGCAGGGAAAGTCCGGCTGGGCATCTTCAGCGCACAGTGAGCTTTGAAACTGTGTCACACACATTGCTGTCACCCCTCACTTTCCTACCTGAAAGTCCAATTGAATCCTACAACTCCTGTGCTTGCTCTTTGTCAGCAGCAGCAGAATATAGCAGTTACGTTTGGTCTCTGCTGAAACAGCAGAAGAGACATGCACAAAGTTCCTGCTGATCATCTTCAGCACATAGTGAGCTTTGCAACTGTGACACACACATTACTGTCACTTTATCTCCTAAAAGTCCATTTGAATGCAACCTTTCCAGGGCCCGCTCTTTCTGAGCAGCAGCACAGTGAGTAGAGCAGGAACGTTTAGACTCTTCTGAAAGAGCAGAAGAGCCAGGCCAAAATGTTCCTGCTCATCATCGTCAGCGCACAGCGAGCTTTGCAACTCTGCAACACACATTGCTGACACTCCTCCCTTTCCTGCCTGAAAGACCAGTTGAATCCAACATCTCTGTGCCAGCTCTCTGCTGAGCAGCAACAGAGAGAGTAGAGCAGCAATGTTTAGACTGTGCTAAAACAGCAGAAGAGCCTTGCGAAAAACCTCCTGCTGGTCATCTATAGCAAACAGTGAGCTTTGCAACTGTGACACAAACATTGCTGTCACTCTTCACTATTTCTCCAAAAAGACCGTTTGAATACAACCTCTCCAGTGCACGCTCTCTGTGAGCTGCAGCAAGAGTAAGTAGAGCAGGAAAGCCAGGCCAAAATGTTCCTACAGATCATCTTGAGCGCACAGCGAGCTTTGCAACTCTGCAACATACATTGCTGTCACTCCTCCCTTTCCTGCCTGAAAGACCAATTGAATCCAACATCTCTGTGCTCTCTCTCTGCTGAGCAGCAACAGAGAGAGTAGAGCAGCAATGTTTAGACTGTGCTAAAACAGCAGAAGAGCCTTGCAAAAAAGCTCCTGCTGACCATGTTTAGCACACAGTGAGCTTTAAACTCTGACGCAAACATTGCTGTCACTCTTCACTCTTTTTCCTAAAAGTGCATTTGAATCCAACGTTTCTGGTGCGCTCTCTTGTTTCGAGAGGGGTTGTGACAGGGGAGGACGAGCGCTTGGACTCTAATCCCACAGCCGAAGGGCCAGCAGGGAAACTCCTGCTGGGCATCTTCAGCACACAGTGAGCTTTGCAACTCTGCAACACGCATTGCTGTCACTCCTCCCTTTCTTGCCAGAAAGACCAATTGATTCCAACATCTCTGTGCCCGCTCTCTGCTGAGCAGCAACAGAAAGAGAGGATCAGGAATGTTTAGACTGGGCTAAAACAGCAGAAGTGCCTTGCAAAAAAGCTCCTGCTGATCATGTTTAGCACACAGCGAGCTTTAAACTGTGACACAAACATTGCTGTCACTCCTCACTTTATCTCCTAAAAGTGCATTTGAATCCAACGTTTCTGGTGCGCTCTCTCGTTTCGAGAGGAGTTGTGACAGGGGAGGACGAGCGCTTGGACTCTAATCCCACAGCCGAAGGGCCAGCAGGGAAACTCCTGCTGGGCATCTTCAGCACACAGTGAGCTTTGCAACTCTGCAACACACATTGCTGTCACCTCTCACTTTCCTACCTCAAAGTCCAATTGAATCCTACATCTCCTGTGCTTGCTCTTGGTGAGCAGTAGCAGAATATAGCACTTACGTTTGGACTCTGCTGAAACAGCAGAAGAGACAGTCCAGAAAGTTCCCACTGATCATCTTCAGCGCACAGTGAGCTTTGCAACTCTGAAACACACATTGCTGTCACTCCTCACTTCATCTCCTAATAGTCCCTTTGAATCCATGGTCTCTCGCGCCCTCTCTCGTTTGAACAGCAGCAGTGACAGGTGAACACGAGCTCTTGGCCTCTGCTCCCACAGCCGAAGAGCCAGGAGTGAAAGCTCCGGCTGGGCATCTTCAGCAATTAGTCAGCTTTGCAACTGTGACACATATATTGCGGTTGCTCCTCACTTTCCTACCTCAAAGTCCAATTGAATCCAAAATCTCTGTGCCCTTTCTCTGCTGGGCAGCAGCAGAGAGAGTAGAGCCGGAACGTTTTGTCCCTGCTAAAAGAGCAGAAGAGCCAGGACAAAATGTTCCTGCAGATCATCTTCAGCGCACAGCGAGCTTTGCAACTCTGCAACACGCATTGCTGTCACTCCTCCCTTTCCTGCCTGAAAGACCAACTGAATCCACCATCTCTGTGCCCGCTCTCTGCTGAGCAGCAACAGAGAGAGAGGATCAGGAATGTTTAGACTGGGCTAAAACAGCAGAAGTGCCTTGCAAAAAAGCTCCTGCTGATCATGTTTAGCACACAGTGAGCTTTAAACTGTGACACAAACATTGCTGCCACTCTTCACTCTTTCTCCTAAAAGTGCATTTGAATCCAACGTTTCTGGTGCGCTCTCTCGTTTCGAGAGGAGTTGTGACAGGGGAGGACGAGCGCTTGGACTCGAATCCCACAGCCGAAGGGCCAGCAGGGAAACTCCTGCTGGGCATCTTCAGCACACAGTGAGCTTTGCAACTCTGCAACAGACATTGCTGTCACTCCTCCCATTCCTGCCTGAAAGACCAACTGAATCCACCATCTCTGTGCCCGCTCTCGGCTGAGCAGCAACAGAGAGAGTAGAGCAGGAATGTTGAGACTGTTCTAAAACAGCAGAAGAGCCTTGCAAAAAAGCTCCTGCTGATCATGTTTAGCACACAGAGAGCTTTAAACTGTGACACAAACATTGCTGTCACTCCTCACTTTATCACCTAAAAGTGCATTTGAATCCAACGTTTCTGGTGCGCTCTCTCGTTTCGAGAGGAGTTGTGACAGGGGAGGACGAGCGCTTGGACTCTAATGCCACAGCCGAAGGGCCAGCAGGGAAACTCCTGCTGGGCATCTTCAGCACACAGTGAGCTTTGCAACTCTGCAACACACATTGCTGTCACTCCTCCCTTTCCTGCCTGAAAGACCAATTGATTCCAACATCTCTGTGCCCGCTCTCTGCTGAGCAGCAACAGAAAGAGAGGAGCAGGAATGTTTAGACCGGGCTAAAACATCAGAAGTGCCTTGCAAAAAAGCTCCTGCTGATCATGTTTAGAACACAGTGAGCTTTAAACTGTGACACAAACATTGCTGCCACTCTTCACTCTTTCTCCTAAAAGTGCATTTGAACCCAACGTTTCTGGTGCGCTCTCTCGTTTCGAGAGGAGTTGTGACAGGGGAGGACGAGCGCTTGGACTCTAATGCCACAGCCGAAGGGCCAGCAGGGAAACTCCTGCTGGGCATCTTCAGCACACAGTGAGCTTTGCAACTCTGAAACACACATTGCTGTCACCTCTCACTTTCCTACCTCAAAGTCCAATTGAATCCTACATCTCCTGTGCTTGCTCTTGGTGAGCAGTAGCAGAATATAGCACTTACGTTTGGACTCTGCTGAAACAGCAGAAGAGACAGTCCAGAAAGTTCCCACTGATCATCTTCAGCGCACAGTGAGCTTTGCAACTCTGAAACACGCATTGCTGTCACTCCTCACTTCATCTCCTAATAGTCCCTTTGAATCCATGGTCTCTCGCGCCCTCTCTCGTTTGAACAGCAGCAGTGACAGGTGAACACGAGCTCTTGGCCTCTGCTCCCACAGCCGAAGAGCCAGGAGTGAAAGCTCCGGCTGGGCATCTTCAGCAACTAGTCAGCTTTGCAACTGTGACACATATATTGCGGTTGCTCCTCACTTTCCTACCTCAAAGTCCAATTGAATCCAAAATCTCTGGGCCCTTTCTCTGCTGGGCAGTAGCAGAGAGAGTAGAGCCGGAACGTTTTGTCCCTGCTAAAAGAGCAGAAGAGCCAGGACAAAATGTTCCTGCAGATCATCTTCAGCGCACAGCGAGCTTTGCAACTCTGCAACACGCATTGCTGTCACTCCTCCCTTTCCTGCCTGAAAGACCAACTGAATCCACCATGTCTGTGCCCGCTCTCTGCTGAGCAGCAACAGAAAGAGAGGAGCAGGAATGTTTAGACTGGGCTAAAAGAGCAGAAGCGCCTTGCAAAAAAGATCCTGCTGATCATGTTTAGCACACAGTGAGCTTTAAACTGTGACACAAACATTGCTGTCACTCTTCACTCTGTCTCCTAAAAGTGCATGTGAATCCAACGTTTCTGGTGCGCTCTCTTGTTTCGAGAGGAGTTGTGACAGGGGAGGACGAGCGCTTGGACTCTAATCCCACAGCCGAAGGGTCAGCAGGGAAACTGCTGCTGGGCATCTTCAGCACACAGTGACCTTTGCAACTCTGCAACACGCATTGCTGTCACTCCTCCCTTTCTTGCCAGAAAGACCAATTGATTCCAACATCTCTGTGCCCGCTCTCTGCTGAGCAGCAACAGAGAGAGAGGATCAGGAATGTTTAGACTGGGCTAAAACAGCAGAAGTGCCTTGCAAAAAAGCTCCTGCTGATCATGTTTAGCACACAGTGAGCTTTAAACTGTGACACAAACATTGCTGCCACTCTTCACTCTTTCTCCTAAAAGTGCATTTGAATCCAACGTTTCTGGTGCGCTCTCTCGTTTCGAGAGGAGTTGTGACAGGGGAGGACGAGCGCTTGGACTCGAATCCCACAGCCGAAGGGCCAGCAGGGAAACTCCTGCTGGGCATCTTCAGCACACAGTGAGCTTTGCAACTCTGCAACAGACATTGCTGTCACTCCTCCCATTCCTGCCTGAAAGACCAACTGAATCCACCATCTCTGTGCCCGCTCTCGGCTGAGCAGCAACAGAGAGAGTAGAGCAGGAATGTTGAGACTGTTCTAAAACAGCAGAAGAGCCTTGCAAAAAAGCTCCTGCTGATCATGTTTAGCACACAGAGAGCTTTAAACTGTGACACAAACATTGCTGTCACTCCTCACTTTATCTCCTAAAAGTGCATTTGAATCCAACGTTTCTGGTGCGCTCTCTCGTTTCGAGAGGAGTTGTGACAGGGGAGGACGAGCGCTTGGACTCTAATGCCACAGCCGAAGGGCCAGCAGGGAAACTCCTGCTGGGCATCTTCAGCACACAGTGAGCTTTGCAACTCTGCAACACACATTGCTGTCACTCCTCCCTTTCCTGCCTGAAAGACCAATTGATTCCAACATCTCTGTGCCCGCTCTCTGCTGAGCAGCAACAGAAAGAGAGGAGCAGGAATGTTTAGACCGGGCTAAAACATCAGAAGTGCCTTGCAAAAAAGCTCCTGCTGATCATGTTTAGCACACAGAGAGCTTTAAACTGTGACACAAACATTGCTGTCACTCCTCACTTTATCTCCTAAAAGTGCATTTGAACCCAACGTTTCTGGTGCGCTCTCTCGTTTCGAGAGGAGTTGTGACAGGGGAGGACGAGCGCTTGGACTCTAATCCCACATCCGAAGGGCCAGCAGGGAAACTCCTGCTGGGCATCTTCAGCACACAGTGAGCTTTGCAACTCTGCAACACACATTGCTGTCACCTCTCACTTTCCTACCTCAAAGTCCAATTGAATCCTACATCTCCTGTGCTTGCTCTTGGTGAGCAGTAGCAGAATATAGCACTTACGTTTGGACTCTGCTGAAACAGCAGAAGAGACAGTCCAGAAAGTTCCCACTGATCATCTTCAGCGCACAGTGAGCTTTGCAACTCTGAAACACACATTGCTGTCACTCCTCACTTCATCTCCTAATAGTCCCTTTGAATCCATGGTCTCTCGCGCCCTCTCTCGTTTGAACAGCAGCAGTGACAGGTGAACACGAGCTCTTGGCCTCTGCTCCCACAGCCGAAGAGCCAGGAGTGAAAGCTCCGGCTGGGCATCTTCAGCAATTAGTCAGCTTTGCAACTGTGACACATATATTGCGGTTGCTCCTCACTTTCCTACCTCAAAGTCCAATTGAATCCAAAATCTCTGTGCCCTTTCTCTGCTGGGCAGCAGCAGAGAGAGTAGAGCCGGAACGTTTTGTCCCTGCTAAAAGAGCAGAAGAGCCAGGACAAAATGTTCCTGCAGATCATCTTCAGCGCACAGCGAGCTTTGCAACTCTGCAACACGCATTGCTGTCACTCCTCCCTTTCCTGCCTGAAAGACCAACTGAATCCACCATCTCTGTGCCCGCTCTCTGCTGAGCAGCAACAGAGAGAGAGGATCAGGAATGTTTAGACTGGGCTAAAACAGCAGAAGTGCCTTGCAAAAAAGCTCCTGCTGATCATGTTTAGCACACAGTGAGCTTTAAACTGTGACACAAACATTGCTGCCACTCTTCACTCTTTCTCCTAAAAGTGCATTTGAATCCAACGTTTCTGGTGCGCTCTCTCGTTTCGAGAGGAGTTGTGACAGGGGAGGACGAGCGCTTGGACTCGAATCCCACAGCCGAAGGGCCAGCAGGGAAACTCCTGCTGGGCATCTTCAGCACACAGTGAGCTTTGCAACTCTGCAACAGACATTGCTGTCACTCCTCCCATTCCTGCCTGAAAGACCAACTGAATCCACCATCTCTGTGCCCGCTCTCGGCTGAGCAGCAACAGAGAGAGTAGAGCAGGAATGTTGAGACTGTTCTAAAACAGCAGAAGAGCCTTGCAAAAAAGCTCCTGCTGATCATGTTTAGCACACAGAGAGCTTTAAACTGTGACACAAACATTGCTGTCACTCCTCACTTTATCTCCTAAAAGTGCATTTGAATCCAACGTTTCTGGTGCGCTCTCTCGTTTCGAGAGGAGTTGTGACAGGGGAGGACGAGCGCTTGGACTCTAATGCCACAGCCGAAGGGCCAGCAGGGAAACTCCTGCTGGGCATCTTCAGCACACAGTGAGCTTTGCAACTCTGCAACACACATTGCTGTCACTCCTCCCTTTCCTGCCTGAAAGACCAATTGATTCCAACATCTCTGTGCCCGCTCTCTGCTGAGCAGCAACAGAAAGAGAGGAGCAGGAATGTTTAGACCGGGCTAAAACATCAGAAGTGCCTTGCAAAAAAGCTCCTGCTGATCATGTTTAGAACACAGTGAGCTTTAAACTGTGACACAAACATTGCTGCCACTCTTCACTCTTTCTCCTAAAAGTGCATTTGAACCCAACGTTTCTGGTGCGCTCTCTCGTTTCGAGAGGAGTTGTGACAGGGGAGGACGAGCACTTGGACTCTAATCCCACATCCGAAGGGCCAGCAGGGAAACTCCTGCTGGGCATCTTCAGCACACAGTGAGCTTTGCAACTCTGCAACACACATTGCTGTCACCTCTCACTTTCCTACCTCAAAGTCCAATTGAATCCTACATCTCCTGTGCTTGCTCTTGGTGAGCAGTAGCAGAATATAGCACTTACGTTTGGACTCTGCTGAAACAGCAGAAGAGACAGTCCAGAAAGTTCCCACTGATCATCTTCAGCGCACAGTGAGCTTTGCAACTCTGAAACACACATTGCTGTCACTCCTCACTTCATCTCCTAATAGTCCCTTTGAATCCATGGTCTCTCGCGCCCTCTCTCGTTTGAACAGCAGCAGTGACAGGTGAACACGAGCTCTTGGCCTCTGCTCCCACAGCCGAAGAGCCAGGAGTGAAAGCTCCGGCTGGGCATCTTCAGCAATTAGTCAGCTTTGCAACTGTGACACATATATTGCGGTTGCTCCTCACTTTCCTACCTCAAAGTCCAATTGAATCCAAAATCTCTGTGCCCTTTCTCTGCTGGGCAGCAGCAGAGAGAGTAGAGCCGGAACGTTTTGTCCCTGCTAAAAGAGCAGAAGAGCCAGGACAAAATGTTCCTGCAGATCATCTTCAGCGCACAGCGAGCTTTGCAACTCTGCAACACGCATTGCTGTCACTCCTCCCTTTCCTGCCTGAAAGACCAACTGAATCCACCATCTCTGTGCCCGCTCTCTGCTGAGCAGCAACAGAAAGAGAGGAGCAGGAATGTTGAGACTGGGCTGAAAGAGCAGAAGCGCCTTGCAAAAAAGCTCCTGCTGATCATGTTTAGCACACAGTGAGCTTTAAACTGTGACACAAACATTGCTGTCACTCTTCACTCTGTCTCCTAAAAGTGCATTTGAATCCAACGTTTCTGGTGCGCTCTCTTGTTTCGAGAGGAGTTGTGACAGGGGAGGACGAGCGCTTGGACTCTAATCCCACAGCCGAAGGGTCAGCAGGGAAACTGCTGCTGGGCATCTTCAGCACACAGTGAGCTTTGCAACTCTGCAACACGCATTGCTGTCACTCCTCCCTTTCTTGCCAGAAAGACCAATTGATTCCAACATCTCTGTGCCCGCTCTCTGCTGAGCAGCAACAGAGAGAGAGGATCAGGAATGTTTAGACTGGGCTAAAACAGCAGAAGTGCCTTGCAAAAAAGCTCCTGCTGATCATGTTTAGCACACAGTGAGCTTTAAACTGTGACACAAACATTGCTGCCACTCTTCACTCTTTCTCCTAAAAGTGCATTTGAATCCAACGTTTCTGGTGCGCTCTCACGTTTCGAGAGGAGTTGTGACAGGGGAGGACGAGCGCTTGGACTCGAATCCCACAGCCGAAGGGCCAGCAGGGAAACTCCTGCTGGGCATCTTCAGCACACAGTGAGCTTTGCAACTCTGCAACACACATTGCTGTCACCTCTCACTTTCCTACCTCAAAGTCCAATTGAATCCTACATCTCCTGTGCTTGCTCTTTGGGAGCAGTAGCAGAATATAGCACTTACGTTTGGACTCTGCTGAAACAGCAGAAGATACAGTCCAGAAAGTTCCCACTGGTCATCTTCAGAGCACAGCGATCTTTGCAACTCTGCAACAGACATTGCTGTCACTCCTCCCATTCCTGCCTGAAAGACCAACTGAATCCACCATCTCTGTGCCCGCTCTCGGCTGAGCAGCAACAGAGAGAGTAGAGCAGGAATGTTGAGACTGTTCTAAAACAGCAGAAGAGCCTTGCAAAAAAGCTCCTGCTGATCATGTTTAGCACACAGAGAGCTTTAAACTGTGACACAAACATTGCTGTCACTCCTCACTTTATCTCCTAAAAGTGCATTTGAATCCAACGTTTCTGGTGCGCTCTCTCGTTTCGAGGGGGTTGTGACAGGGGAGGACGAGCGCTTGGACTCTAATCCCACAGCCGAAGGGCCAGCAGGGAAACTCCTGCTGGGCATCTTCAGCACACAGTGAGCTTTGCAACTCTGCAACACACATTGCTGTCACTCCTCCCTTTCCTGCCTGAAAGACCAATTGATTCCAACATCTCTGTGCCCGCTCTCTGCTGAGCAGCAACAGAAAGAGAGGAGCAGGAATGTTTAGACTGGGCTAAAACATCAGAAGTGCCTTGCAAAAAAGCTCCTGCTGATCATGTTTAGAACACAGTGAGCTTTAAACTGTGACACAAACATTGCTGCCACTCTTCACTCTTTCTCCTAAAAGTGCATTTGAACCCAACGTTTCTGGTGCGCTCTCTCGTTTCGAGAGGAGTTGTGACAAGGGAGGACGAGCGCTTGGACTCTAATCCCACAGCCGAAGGGCCAGCAGGGAAACTCCTGCTGGGCATCTTCAGCACACAGTGAGCTTTGCAACTCTGCAACACACATTGCTGTCACCTCTCACTTTCCTACCTCAAAGTCCAATTGAATCCTACATCTCCTGTGCTTGCTCTTTGTGAGCAGTAGCAGAATATAGCACTTACGTTTGGACTCTGCTGAAACAGCAGAAGAGACAGTCCAGAAAGTTCCCACTGATCATCTTCAGCGCGCAGTGAGCTTTGCAACGCTGAAACACACATTGCTGTCACTCCTCACTTCATCTCCTAATAGTCCCTTTGAATCCATGGTCTCTCGCGCCCTCTCTCGTTTGAACAGCAGCAGTGACAGGTGAACACGAGCTCTTGGCCTCTGCTCCCACAGCCGAAGAGCCAGGAGTGAAAGCTCCGGCTGGGCATCTTCAGCAATTAGTCAGCTTTGCAACTGTGACACATATATTGCGGTTGCTCCTCACTTTCCTACCTCAAAGTCCAATTGAATCCAAAATCTCTGTGCCCTTTCTCTGCTGGGCAGCAGCAGAGAGAGTAGAGCCGGAACGTTTTGTCCCTGCTAAAAGAGCAGAAGAGCCAGGACAAAATGTTCCTGCAGATCATCTTCAGCGCACAGCGATCTTTGCAACTCTGCAACACGCATTGCTGTCACTCCTCCCTTTCCTGCCTGAAAGACCAACTGAATCCACCATCTCTGTGCCCGCTCTCGGCTGAGCACCAACAGAGAGAGTAGAGCAGGAATGTTGAGACTGTTCTAAAACAGCAGAAGAGCCTTGCAAAAAAGCTCCTGCTGATCATGTTTAGCACACAGAGAGCTTTAAACTGTGACACAAACATTGCTGTCACTCCTCACTTTATCTCCTTAAAGTGCATTTGAATCCAACGTTTCTGGTGCGCTCTCTCGTTTCGAGAGGAGTCGTGACAGGGGAGGACGAGCGCTTGGACTCTAATGCCACAGCCGAAGGGCCAGCAGGGAAACTCCTGCTGGGCATCTTCAGCACACAGTGAGCTTTGCAACTCTGCAACACACATTGCTGTCACTCCTCCCTTTCCTGCCTGAAAGACCAATTGATTCCAACATCTCTGTGCCCGCTCTCTGCTGAGCAGCAACAGAAAGAGAGGAGCAGGAATGTTTAGACTGGGCTAAAACATCAGAAGTGCCTTGCAAAAAAGCTCCTGCTGATCATGTTTAGAACACAGTGAGCTTTAAACTGTGACACAAACATTGCTGCCACTCTTCACTCTTTCTCCTAAAAGTGCATTTGAACCCAACGTTTCTGGTGCGCTCTCTCGTTTCGAGAGGAGTTGTGACAGGGGAGGACGAGCGCTTGGACTCTAATCCCACAGCCGAAGGGCCAGCAGGGAAACTCCTGCTGGGCATCTTCAGCACACAGTGAGCTTTGCAACTCTGCAACACACATTGCTGTCACCTCTCACTTTCCTACCTCAAAGTCCAATTGAATCCTACATCTCCTGTGCTTGCTCTTGGTGAGCAGTAGCAGAATATAGCACTTACGTTTGGACTCTGCTGAAACAGCAGAAGAGACAGTCCAGAAAGTTCCCACTGATCATCTTCAGCGCACAGTGAGCTTTGCAACTCTGAAACACACATTGCTGTCACTCCTCACTTCATCTCCTAATAGTCCCTTTGAATCCATGGTCTCTCGCGCCCTCTCTCGTTTGAACAGCAGCAGTGACAGGTGAACACGAGCTCTTGGCCTCTGCTCCCACAGCCGAAGAGCCAGGAGTGAAAGCTCCGGCTGGGCATCTTCAGCAATTAGTCAGCTTTGCAACTGTGACACATATATTGCGGTTGCTCCTCACTTTCCTACCTCAAAGTCCAATTGAATCCAAAATCTCTGTGCCCTTTCTCTGCTGGGCAGCAGCAGAGAGAGTAGAGCCGGAACGTTTTGTCCCTGCTAAAAGAGCAGAAGAGCCAGGACAAAATGTTCCTGCAGATCATCTTCAGCGCACAGCGAGCTTTGCAACTCTGCAACACGCATTGCTGTCACTCCTCCCTTTCCTGCCTGAAAGACCAACTGAATCCACCATCTCTGTGCCCGCTCTCGGCTGAGCAGCAACAGAGAGAGTAGAGCAGGAATGTTGAGACTGTGCTAAAACAGCAGAAGAGCCTTGCAAAAAAGCTCCTGCTGATCATGTTTAGCACACAGTGAGCTTTAAACTGTGACACAACCATTGCTGCCACTCTTCACTCTTTCTCCTAAAAGTGCATTTCAACCCAACGTTTCTGGTGCGCTCTCTCGTTTCGAGAGGAGTTGTGACAGGGGAGGACGAGCGCTTGGACTCTAATCCCACAGCCGAAGGGCCAGCAGGGAAAATCCTGCTGGGCATCTTCAGCACACAGTTAGCTTTGCAACTCTAAAACACACATTGCTGTCACCTCTCACTTTCCTACCTGAAAGTCCAATTGATTCCAAACTCTCTGTGCCCGCTCTCTGCTGAGCAGCAACAGAAAGAGAGGAGCAGAAATGTTTAGACTGTGCTAAAACAGCAGAAGAGCCTTGCAAAAAAGCTCCTGCTTATCATGTTTAGCACACAGCGAGCTTTGAACTGTGACACAAACATTGCTGTCACTCTTCACTCTGTCTCCTAAAAGTGCATTTGAATCCAACGTTTCTGGTGCGCGCTCTCGTTTCGAGAGGAGCTGTGACAGGGGAGGACGAGCGCTTGGACTCTAATCCCACAGCCGAAGGGCCAGCAGGGAAACTCCTGCTGGGCATCTTCAGCACACAGTGAGCTTTGCAACTCTGCAACACACATTGCTGTCACCTCTCACTTTCCTACCTCAAAGTCCAATTGAATCCTACATCTCCTGTGCTTGCTCTTGGTGAGCAGTAGCAGAATATAGCACTTACGTTTGGACTCTGCTGAAACAGCAGAAGAGCCTTGCAAAAAAGCTCCTGCTGATCATGTTTAGCACACAGCGAGCTTTAAACTGTGACACAAACATTGCTGTCACTCCTCACTTTATCTCCTAAAAGTGCATTTGAATCCAACGTTTCTGGTGCGCTCTCTCGTTTCGAGAGGAGTTGTGACATGGGAGGACGAGCGCTTGGACTCTAATCCCACATCCGAAGGGCCAGCAGGGAAACTCCTGCTGGGCATCTTCAGCACACAGTGAGCTTTGCAACTCTGCAACACACATTGCTGTCACTCCTCCCTTTCCTGCCTGAAAGACCAATTGATTCCAACATCTCTGTGCCCGCTCTCTGCTGAGCAGCAACAGAAAGAGAGGAGCAGGAATGTTTAGACTGGGCTAAAACAGCAGAAGTGCCTTGCAAAAAAGCTCCTGCTGATCATGTTTAGCACACAGTGAGCTTTAAACTGTGACACAAACATTGCTGCCACTCTTCACTCTTTCTCCTAAAAGTGCATTTGAATCCAGCGTTTCTGGTGCGCTCTCTCGTTTCGAGAGGAGTTGTGACAGGGGAGGACGAACGCTTGGACTCTAATCCCTCAGCCGAAGGGCCAGCAGGTAAACTCCTGCTGGGCATCTTCAGCACACAGTGAGCTTTGCAACTCTGAAACACACATTGCTGTCACCTCTCACTTTCCTACCTCAAAGTCCAATTGAATCCTACATCTCCTGTGCTTGCTCTTTGTGAGCAGTAGCAGAATATAGCACTTACGTTTGGACTCTGCTGAAACAGCAGAAGAGACAGTCCAGAAAGTTCCCACTGATCATCTTCAGCGCGCAGTGAGCTTTGCAACGCTGAAACACACATTGCTGTCACTCCTCACTTCATCTCCTAATAGTCCCTTTGAATCCATGGTCTCTCGCGCCCTCTCTCGTTTGAACAGCAGCAGTGACAGGTGAACACGAGCTCTTGGCCTCTGCTCCCACAGCCGAAGAGCCAGGAGTGAAAGCTCCGGCTGGGCATCTTCAGCAATTAGTCAGCTTTGCAACTGTGACACATATATTGCGGTTGCTCCTCACTTTCCTACCTCAAAGTCCAATTGAATCCAAAATCTCTGTGCCCTTTCTCTGCTGGGCAGCAGCAGAGAGAGTAGAGCCGGAACGTTTTGTCCCTGCTAAAAGAGCAGAAGAGCCAGGACAAAATGTTCCTGCAGATCATCTTCAGCGCACAGCGAGCTTTGCAACTCTGCAACACGCATTGCTGTCACTCCTCCCTTTCCTGCCTGAAAGACCAACTGAATCCACCATCTCTGTGCCCGCTCTCGGCTGAGCAGCAACAGAGAGAGTAGAGCAGGAATGTTGAGACTGTTCTAAAACAGCAGAAGAGCCTTGCAAAAAAGCTCCTGCTGATCATGTTTAGCACACAGAGAGCTTTAAACTGTGACACAAACATTGCTGTCACTCCTCACTTTATCTCCTTAAAGTGCATTTGAATCCAACGTTTCTGGTGCGCTCTCTCGTTTCGAGAGGAGTCGTGACAGGGGAGGACGAGCGCTTGGACTCTAATGCCACAGCCGAAGGGCCAGCAGGGAAACTCCTGCTGGGCATCTTCAGCACACAGTGAGCTTTGCAACTCTGCAACACACATTGCTGTCACTCCTCCCTTTCCTGCCTGAAAGACCAATTGATTCCAACATCTCTGTGCCCGCTCTCTGCTGAGCAGCAACAGAAAGAGAGGAGCAGGAATGTTTAGACTGGGCTAAAACATCAGAAGTGCCTTGCAAAAAAGCTCCTGCTGATCATGTTTAGAACACAGTGAGCTTTAAACTGTGACACAAACATTGCTGCCACTCTTCACTCTTTCTCCTAAAAGTGCATTTGAACCCAACGTTTCTGGTGCGCTCTCTCGTTTCGAGAGGAGTTGTGACAGGGGAGGACGAGCGCTTGGACTCTAATCCCACAGCCGAAGGGCCAGCAGGGAAACTCCTGCTGGGCATCTTCAGCACACAGTGAGCTTTGCAACTCTGCAACACACATTGCTGTCACCTCTCACTTTCCTACCTCAAAGTCCAATTGAATCCTACATCTCCTGTGCTTGCTCTTGGTGAGCAGTAGCAGAATATAGCACTTACGTTTGGACTCTGCTGAAACAGCAGAAGAGACAGTCCAGAAAGTTCCCACTGATCATCTTCAGCGCACAGTGAGCTTTGCAACTCTGAAACACACATTGCTGTCACTCCTCACTTCATCTCCTAATAGTCCCTTTGAATCCATGGTCTCTCGCGCCCTCTCTCGTTTGAACAGCAGCAGTGACAGGTGAACACGAGCTCTTGGCCTCTGCTCCCACAGCCGAAGAGCCAGGAGTGAAAGCTCCGGCTGGGCATCTTCAGCAATTAGTCAGCTTTGCAACTGTGACACATATATTGCGGTTGCTCCTCACTTTCCTACCTCAAAGTCCAATTGAATCCAAAATCTCTGTGCCCTTTCTCTGCTGGGCAGCAGCAGAGAGAGTAGAGCCGGAACGTTTTGTCCCTGCTAAAAGAGCAGAAGAGCCAGGACAAAATGTTCCTGCAGATCATCTTCAGCGCACAGCGAGCTTTGCAACTCTGCAACACGCATTGCTGTCACTCCTCCCTTTCCTGCCTGAAAGACCAACTGAATCCACCATCTCTGTGCCCGCTCTCGGCTGAGCAGCAACAGAGAGAGTAGAGCAGGAATGTTGAGACTGTGCTAAAACAGCAGAAGAGCCTTGCAAAAAAGCTCCTGCTGATCATGTTTAGCACACAGTGAGCTTTAAACTGTGACACAACCATTGCTGCCACTCTTCACTCTTTCTCCTAAAAGTGCATTTCAACCCAACGTTTCTGGTGCGCTCTCTCGTTTCGAGAGGAGTTGTGACAGGGGAGGACGAGCGCTTGGACTCTAATCCCACAGCCGAAGGGCCAGCAGGGAAAATCCTGCTGGGCATCTTCAGCACACAGTTAGCTTTGCAACTCTAAAACACACATTGCTGTCACCTCTCACTTTCCTACCTGAAAGTCCAATTGATTCCAAACTCTCTGTGCCCGCTCTCTGCTGAGCAGCAACAGAAAGAGAGGAGCAGAAATGTTTAGACTGTGCTAAAACAGCAGAAGAGCCTTGCAAAAAAGCTCCTGCTTATCATGTTTAGCACACAGCGAGCTTTGAACTGTGACACAAACATTGCTGTCACTCTTCACTCTGTCTCCTAAAAGTGCATTTGAATCCAACGTTTCTGGTGCGCGCTCTCGTTTCGAGAGGAGCTGTGACAGGGGAGGACGAGCGCTTGGACTCTAATCCCACAGCCGAAGGGCCAGCAGGGAAACTCCTGCTGGGCATCTTCAGCACACAGTGAGCTTTGCAACTCTGCAACACACATTGCTGTCACCTCTCACTTTCCTACCTCAAAGTCCAATTGAATCCTACATCTCCTGTGCTTGCTCTTGGTGAGCAGTAGCAGAATATAGCACTTACGTTTGGACTCTGCTGAAACAGCAGAAGAGCCTTGCAAAAAAGCTCCTGCTGATCATGTTTAGCACACAGCGAGCTTTAAACTGTGACACAAACATTGCTGTCACTCCTCACTTTATCTCCTAAAAGTGCATTTGAATCCAACGTTTCTGGTGCGCTCTCTCGTTTCGAGAGGAGTTGTGACATGGGAGGACGAGCGCTTGGACTCTAATCCCACATCCGAAGGGCCAGCAGGGAAACTCCTGCTGGGCATCTTCAGCACACAGTGAGCTTTGCAACTCTGCAACACACATTGCTGTCACTCCTCCCTTTCCTGCCTGAAAGACCAATTGATTCCAACATCTCTGTGCCCGCTCTCTGCTGAGCAGCAACAGAAAGAGAGGAGCAGGAATGTTTAGACTGGGCTAAAACAGCAGAAGTGCCTTGCAAAAAAGCTCCTGCTGATCATGTTTAGCACACAGTGAGCTTTAAACTGTGACACAAACATTGCTGCCACTCTTCACTCTTTCTCCTAAAAGTGCATTTGAATCCAACGTTTCTGGTGCGCTCTCTCGTTTCGAGAGGAGTTGTGACAGGGGAGGACGAACGCTTGGACTCTAATCCCTCAGCCGAAGGGCCAGCAGGTAAACTCCTGCTGGGCATCTTCAGCACACAGTGAGCTTTGCAACTCTGAAACACACATTGCTGTCACCTCTCACTTTCCTACCTCAAAGTCCAATTGAATCCTACATCTCCTGTGCTTGCTCTTGGTGAGCAGTAGCAGAATATAGCACTTACGTTTGGACTCTGCTGAAACAGCAGAAGAGACAGTCCAGAAAGTTCCCACTGATCATCTTCAGCGCACAGTGAGCTTTGCAACTCTGAAACACGCATTGCTGTCACTCCTCACTTCATCTCCTAATAGTCCCTTTGAATCCATGGTCTCTCGCGCCCTCTCTCGTTTGAACAGCAGCAGTGACAGGTGAACACGAGCTCTTGGCCTCTGCTCCCACAGCCGAAGAGCCAGGAGTGAAAGCTCCGGCTGGGCATCTTCAGCAATTAGTCAGCTTTGCAACTGTGACACATATATTGCGGTTGCTCCTCACTTTCCTACCTCAAAGTCCAATTGAATCCAAAATCTCTGTGCCCTTTCTCTGCTGGGCAGCAGCAGAGAGAGTAGAGCCGGAACGTTTTGTCCCTGCTAAAAGAGCAGAAGAGCCAGGACAAAATGTTCCTGCAGATCATCTTCAGCGCACAGCGAGCTTTGCAACTCTGCAACACGCATTGCTGTCACTCCTCCCTTTCCTGCCTGAAAGACCAACTGAATCCACCATCTCTGTGCCCGCTCTCGGCTGAGCAGCAACAGAGAGAGTAGAGCAGGAATGTTGAGACTGTTCTAAAACAGCAGAAGAGCCTTGCAAAAAAGCTCCTGCTGATCATGTTTAGCACACAGAGAGCTTTAAACTGTGACACAAACATTGCTGTCACTCCTCACTTTATCTCCTAAAAGTGCATTTGAATCCAACGTTTCTGGTGCGCTCTCTCGTTCCGAGAGGAGTTGTGACATGGGAGGACGAGCGCTTGGAATCTAATCCCACAGCCGAAGGGCCAGCAGGGAAACTCCTGCTGGGCATCTTCAGCACACAGTGAGCTTTGCAACTCTGCAACACACATTGCTGTCACTCCTCCCTTTCCTGCCTGAAAGACCAATTGATTCCAACATCTCTGTGCCCCCTCTCTGCTGAGCAGCAACAGAAAGAGAGGAGCAGGAATGTTTAGACTGGGCTAAAACAGCAGAAGTGCCTTGCAAAAAAGCTCCTGCTGATCATGTTTAGCACACAGTGAGCTTTAAACTGTGACACAAACATTGCTGCCACTCTTCACTCTTTCTCCTAAAAGTGCATTTGAATCCAACGTTTCTGGTGCGCTCTCTCGTTTCGAGAGGAGTTGTGACAGGGGAGGACGAACGCTTGGACTCTAATCCCTCAGCCGAAGGGCCAGCAGGTAAACTCCTGCTGGGCATCTTCAGCACACAGTGAGCTTTGCAACTCTGAAACACACATTGCTGTCACCTCTCACTTTCCTACCTCAAAGTCCAATTGAATCCTACATCTCCTGTGCTTGCTCTTTGTGAGCAGTAGCAGAATATAGCACTTACGTTTGGACTCTGCTGAAACAGCAGAAGAGACAGTCCAGAAAGTTCCCACTGATCATCTTCAGCACGCAGTGAGCTTTGCAACGCTGAAACACACATTGCTGTCACTCCTCACTTCATCTCCTAATAGTCCCTTTGAATCCATGGTCTCTCGCGCCCTCTCTCGTTTGAACAGCAGCAGTGACAGGTGAACACGAGCTCTTGGCCTCTGCTCCCACAGCCGAAGAGCCAGGAGTGAAAGCTCCGGCTGGGCATCTTCAGCAATTAGTCAGCTTTGCAACTGTGACACATATATTGCGGTTGCTCCTCACTTTCCTACCTCAAAGTCCAATTGAATCCAAAATCACTGTGCCCTTTCTCTGCTGGGCAGCAGCAGAGAGAGTAGAGCAGGAACGTTTTGTCCCTGCTAAAAGAGCAGAAGAGCCAGGACAAAATGTTCCTGCAGATCATCTTCAGCGCACAGCGAGCTTTGCAACTCTGCAACAGACATTGCTGTCACTCCTCCCTTTCCTGCCTGAAAGACCAACTGAATCCACCATCTCTGTGCCCGCTCTCTGCTGAGCAGCAACAGAGAGAGTAGAGCAGGAATGTTTAGACTGGACTAAAACAGCAGAAGCGCCTTGCAAAAAAGCTCCTGCTGATCATGTTTAGCACACAGTGAGCTTTAAACTGTGACACAAACATTGCTGTCACTCTTCACTCTGTCTCCTAAAAGTGCATTTGAATCCAACGTTTCTGGTGCGCTCTCTTGTTTCGAGAGGAGTTGTGACAGGGGAGGACGAGCGCTTGGACTCTAATCCCACAGCCGAAGGGCCAGCAGGGAAACTCCTGCTGGGCATCTTCAGCACACAGTGAGCTTTGCAACTCTGCAACACACATTGCTGTCACCTCTCACTTTCCTACCTGAAAGCCCAATTGAATCCTACATCTCCTGTGCTTGCTCTTTGTGAGCAGTAGCAGAATATAGCACTTACGTTTGGACTCTGCTGAAACAGCAGAAGAGACAGTCCAGAAAGCTCCCACTGGTCATCTTCAGAGCACAGCGATCTTTGCAACTCTGCAACACACATTGCTGTCACTCCTCCCTTTCCTGCCTGAAAGACCAACTGAATCCACCATCTCTGTGCCCGCTCTCTGCTGAGCAGCAGCAGAGAGAGTAGAGCAGGAATGTTGAGACTGTGCTAAAGCAGCAGAAGAGCCTTGCAAAAAAGCTCCTGCTGATCATGTTTAGCACACAGCGAGCTTTAAACTGTGACACAAACATTGCTGTCACTCCTCACTTTATCTCCTAAAAGTGCATTTGAATCCAACGTTTCTGGTGCGCTCTCTCGTTTCGAGAGGAGTTGTGACAGGGGAGGACGAGCGCTTGGAATCTAATCCCACAGCCGAAAAGCCAGCAGGTAAACTCCTGCTGGGCATCTTCAGCACACAGTGAGCTTTGCAACTCTGAAACACACATTGCTGTCACCTCTCACTTTCCTACCTCAAAGTCCAATTGAATCCTACATCTCCTGTGCTTGCTCTTTGTGAGCAGTAGCAGAATATAGCACTTACGTTTGGACTCTGCTGAAACAGCAGAAGAGACATTCCAGAAAGTTCCCACTGATCATCTTCAGCGCACAGTGAGCTTTGCAGCTCTGAAACACACATTGCTGTCACTCCTCACTTCATCCCCTAATAGTCCCTTTGAATCCATGGTCTCTCGCGCCCTCTCTCGTTTGAACAGCAGCAGTGACAGGTGAACGCGAGCTCTTGGCCTCTGCTCCCACAGCCGAAGAGCCAGGAGTGAAAGCTCCGGCTGGGCATCTTCAGCAACTAGTCAGCTTTGCAACTGTGACACATATATTGCGGTTGCTCCTCACTTTCCTACCTCAAAGTCCAATTGAATCCAAAATCTCTGGGCCCTTTCTCTGCTGGGCAGCAGCAGAGAGAGTAGAGCCGGAACGTTTTGTCCCTGCTAAAAGAGCAGAAGAGCCAGGACAAAATGTTCCTGCAGATCATCTTCAGCGCACAGCGAGCTTTGCAACTCTGCAACACGCATTGCTGTCACTCCTCCCTTTCCTGCCTGAAAGACCAATTGATTCCAACATCTCTGTGCCCGCTCTCTGTTGAGCAGCAACAGAAAGAGTAGAGCAGGAATGTTTAGACTGGACTAAAACAGCAGAAGCGCCTTGCAAAAAAGCTCCTGCTGATCATGTTTAGCACACAGTGAGCTTTAAACTGTGACACAAACATTGCTGTCACTCTTCACTCTTTCTCCTAAAAGTGCATTTGAATCCAACGTTTCTGGTGCGCTCTCTCGGTTCGAGAGGAGTTGTGACAGGGGAGGACGAGCGCTTGGACTCTAATCCCACAGCCGAAGGGCCAGCAGGGAAACTCCTGCTGGGCATCTTCAGCACACAGTGAGCTTTGCAACTCTGCAACACACATTGCTGTCACTCCTCCCTTTCCTGCCTGAAAGACCAACTGAATCCACCATCTCTGTGCCCGCTCTCGGCTGAGCAGCAACAGAGAGAGTAGAGCAGGAATGTTGAGACTGTGCTAAAACAGCAGAAGAGCCTTGCAAAAAAGCTCCTGCTGATCATGTTTAGCACACAGCGAGCTTTAAACTGTGACACAAACATTGCTGTCACTCCTCACTTTATCTCCTAAAAGTGCATTTGAATCCAACGTTTCTGGTGCGCTCTCTCGTTTCGAGAGGAGTTGTGACAGGGGAGGACGAGCGCTTGGACTCTAATCCCACAGCCGAAGGGCCAGCAGGGAAACTCCTGCTGGGCATCTTCAGCACACAGTGAGCTTTGCAACTCTGCAACACACATTGCTGTCACTCCTCCCATTCCTGCCTGAAAGACCAATTGATTCCAACATCTCTGTGCCCGCTCTCTGCTGAGTAGCAACAGAAAGAGAGGAGCAGGAATGTTTAGACCGGGCTAAAACAGCAGAAGTGCCTTGCAAAGAAGCTCCTGCTGATCATGTTTAGCACACAGTGAGCTTTAAACTGTGACACAAACATTGCTGCCACTCTTCACTCTTTCTCCTAAAAGTGCATTTGAATCCAACGTTTCTGGTGCGCTCTCTCGCTTCAAGAGGAGTTGTGACAGGGGAGGACGAGCGCTTGGACTCTAATCCCACAGCCGAAGGGCCAGCAGGGAAACTGCTGCTGGGCATCTTCAGCACACAGTGAGCTTAGCAACTCTGCAACACACATTGCTGTCACTCCTCCCTTTCCTGCCTGAAAGACCAACTGAATCCACCATCTCTGTGCCCGCTCTCGGCTGAGCAGCAACAGAGAGAGTAGAGCAGGAATGTTGAGACTGTGCTAAAACAGCAGAAGAGCCTTGCAAAAAAGCTCCTGCTGATCATGTTTAGCACACAGCGAGCTTTAAACTGTGACACAAACATTGCTGCCACTCTTCACTCTTTCTCCTAAAAGTGCATTTGAATCCAACGTTTCTGGTGCGCTCTCTCGTTTCGAGAGGAGTTGTGACAGGGGAGGACGAGCGCTTGGACTCTAATCCCACAGCCGAAGGGCCAGCAGGGAAACTCCTGCTGGGCATCTTCAGCACACAGTGAGCTTTGCAACTCTGCAACACACATTGCTGTCACCTCTCACTTTCCTACCTGAAAGTCCAATTGAATCCTACATCTCCTGTGCTTGCTCTTTGTGAGCAGTAGCAGAATATAGCACTTACGTTTGGACTCTGCTGAAACAGCAGAAGAGACAGTCCAGAAAGTTCCCACTGGTCATCTTCAGAGCACAGCGATCTTTGCAACTCTGCAACAGACATTGCTGTCACTCCTCCCATTCCTGCCTGAAAGACCAACTGAATCCACCATCTCTGTGCCCGCTCTCTGCTGAGCAGCAACAGAGAGAGTAGAGCAGGAATGTTGAGACTGTGCTAAAACAGCAGAAGAGCCTTGCAAAAAAGCTCCTGCTTATCATGTTTAGCACACAGCGAGCTTTGAACTGTGACACAAACATTGCTGTCACTCTTCACTCTGTCTCCTAAAAGTGCATTTGAATCCAACGTTTCTGGTGCGCTCTCTCGTTTCGAGAGGAGTTGTGACAGGGGAGGACGAGCGCTTGGACTCTAATCCCACAGCCGAAGGGCCAGCAGGGAAACTCCTGCTGGGCATCTTCAGCACACAGTGAGCTTTGCAACTCTGCAACACACATTGCTGTCACCTCTCACTTTCCTACCTGAAAGTCCAATTGAATCCTACATCTCCTGTGCTTGATCTTTGTGAGCAGTAGCAGAATATAGTACTTACGTTTGGACTCTGCTGAAACAGCAGAAGAGACAGTCCAGAAAGTTCCCACTGGTCATCTTCAGAGCACAGCGATCTTTGCAACTCTGCAACAGACATTGCTGTCACTCCTCCCTTTCCTGCCTGAAAGACCAACTGTATCCACAATCTCTGTGCCCGCTCTCTGCTGAGCAGCAACAGAGAGAGTAGAGCAGGAATGTTGAGACAGTGCTAAAGCAGCAGAAGAGCCTTTGCAAAAAAGCTCCTGCTGATCATGTTTAGCACACAGTGAGCTTTAAACTGTGACACAAACATTGCTGCCACTCTTCACTCTTTCTCCTAAAAGTGCATTTGAATCCTACGTTTCTGGTGCGCTCTCTCGTTTCGAGAGGAGTTGTGACAGGGGAGGACGAGCGCTTGGACTCTAATCCCACAGCCGAAGGGCCAGCAGGGAAACTGCTGCTGGGCATCTTCAGCACACAGTGAGCTTTGCAACTCTGAAACACACATTGCTGTCACCTCTCACTTTCCTACCTCAAAGTCCAATTGAATCCTACATCTCCTGTGCTTGCTCTTGGTGAGCAGTAGCAGAATATAGCACTTACGTTTGGACTCTGCTGAAACAGCAGAAGAGACAGTCCAGAAAGTTCCCACTGATCATCTTCAGCGCACAGTGAGCTTTGCAACTCTGAAACACACATTGCTGTCACTCCTCACTTCATCTCCTAATAGTCCCTTTGAATCCATGGTCTCTCGCGCCCTCTCTCGTTTGAACAGCAGCAGTGACAGGTGAACACGAGCTCTTGGCCTCTGCTCCCACAGCCGAAGAGCCAGGAGTGAAAGCTCCGGCTGGGCATCTTCAGCAATTAGTCAGCTTTGCAACTGTGACACAAATATTGCGGTTGCTCCTCACTTTCCTACCTCAAAGTCCAATTGAATCCAAAATCTCTGTGCCCTTTCTCTGCTGGGCAGCAGCAGAGAGAGTAGAGCAGGAACGTTTTGTCCCTGCTAAAAGAGCAGAAGAGCCAGGACAAAATGTTCCTGCAGATCATCTTCAGCGCACAGCGAGCTTTGCAACTCTGCAACACGCATTGCTGTCACTCCTCCCTTTCCTGCCTGAAAGACCAACTGAATCCACCATCTCTGTGCCCGCTCTCTGCTGAGCAGCAACAGAGAGAGAGGATCAGGAATGTTTAGACTGGGCTAAAACAGCAGAAGTGCCTTGCAAAAAAGCTCCTGCTGATCATGTTTAGCACACAGTGAGCTTTAAACTGTGACACAAACATTGCTGCCACTCTTCACTCTTTCTCCTAAAAGTGCATTTGAATCCAACGTTTCTGGTGCGCTCTCTCGTTTCGAGAGGAGTTGTGACAGGGGAGGACGAGCGCTTGGACTCTAATGCCACAGCCGAAGGGCCAGCAGGGAAAAAAAAGCTTAATAAGAGTTGAAGGAGGGCAAAAATGGTTAAGGTATAGCCAAAAAAGGCTTAAAAAGGGTTAGAGATATGCAAAAACTGGGATAGAAATGGCCAAAAAGGCTTTAAAGCAGGTTAGAGATGTGCAAAAACTGGTCAGAAATGGCCAAAAAAGGATTAAAGCGGGAGAGAAATGGGAAAAACTGCATTAGAAACAGAAAAAAAGCATAAAAAGTTTTGAATGAGGGAAAAAATGGTGAAGATATAGCCCAAAAAGGCTTAAAAAGGATTAGAGATGTGCAAAAATGGGATAGAAATGGCCAAAAACTCTTTAAAATGGGTTAGAAATGGAGAAAAATGGGTTACAAATGGACAAAAAATGGATAAGAAATGGCCAAAAGTAGCTTAAAAGGGGTTAGAGATGTGCAAAAATGAGTTAGAAATGGCCAAGAATGGCATAAAACAGGTTAAGAATGGCCAAAAATGGGTTAGAAATGGCCAAAAAGGCTTTAAAGCAGGTAAGAGATGTGCAAAAAAAAAAAAAAAAAATGGTTAGAAGTGGCAAAAAAATGGATTAAAGATGGTGAGAAATGCAGAAAATTGGGTTAGAAACGGAAAAAAAAAATAGCATAAACCGTGTTGAAAGTGGGGAGAAATGGTTTAGAAAGAACCAAAAATGGCTTTAAAAGGGTTAGAGATTTGCAGAAATGGAATAGAAATGGCCAAAATTTATTTAAAAAGCCTCAAAAATGGACAAAAAATGCATTAGAAATGGCCAAAACCGGCTTAAAAGGGTTAGAGGTATGCGAGAACGGTTTAGAAAAAGCCAAATTAGGCTTAAAAGGGGCTAGAGATGAGCAAAAAAGGGTTAGAAATGGCCAAAAATAGCTTAAAATGGGTTAGATATAGCCAAAAAAGGGTTAAAATGGGTTAGTAGTGGGTAAAAAAGGGTTAGATGTAGCCGAAAATGGCATAAAACGTGTGAGAACTGGGCCAAAAATGGGTCAGAAAAGAAAAAAAAATGCTTATAATTACTTGAATGCGGAAGAGAGTGTTTTTGAAAGAGCCAAAAACGGCTTTAAAAGGGTTAGATGTATGCAAAAATGGGTTACAAATGGCCAAAAACGCCTTAAAATGGGATAGAAATAGTGAAAAATGGCTTAAAATGTGTTAGAAGTGTGTAAAAATGGTTTAGATAAACCCAAAAATGGTTTAAATCGTGTGAGCAATGGGCAAAAAATGAGTTAGAAAAGGAAAGAAAAATGGCTTAAACCAGGTTGAAAGTCAGAAAAAATGGTGTAGAAAGACCCAAACGTGGCTTTAAAAGGGCTAGAGATGAGCAGAAATGGGTTAGAAATGGCAAAGAATGGCTTAAAAGAGGTTAGAAATGTGCCAGAAATGGTTAGAAATGGCCAAAACTGCTTTAAAGCAGGTTAGAGATGTGCAAAAATGGGCTAGAAATGGCCAAAAATGGATTCAAGTGGGTAAAGAAATGGGGAAAACTGGGTTAGAAACAGAAAAAAAAACTAGCTTAAAACGGGTGGAAAGTGGGCAAAAATGGTTTAGAATGAGTCAAAAATGCATTAAAAGGGTTCTAGACACGCAAAAATGGGATAGAAATGGCCAAAAATGATTTAAACCGGGTTAGAAATGGACAAAAATTGGATTAGAAATGGCCAAAACCGGTTTAAAAAGGGTTAGAGGTAAGCAGAGATGAGTGAGAAATAGCCAAAACCGGCTTAAAAAAGGTTAGAGATGTGCAAAAATGGGTCAGAAATGACCAAAGCTGGCTTAAAACGGGTTAGAAACGGCCAAAAAAGCTTTAAAGCGGGTTAGAGATGTGCGAAAACGGGTTAGAAATGGCCTAAGTTGGCCAAAAGCGGGTTAGAAATGGCCAAAAAGGCTTTAAAGCAGGTTAGAGATGTGTGTGCAATGGTTAGAAATGGCAAAAATGGGTTAAAGCAGGTAAGAAATGGGGAAAAGTTGGTTAGAAAGGAAATAGAAAAAACCTTCAAACGAGTGGAAAGTTGGCAAAAATCGTTCAGGCATGGCAAAAAAAGGCTTAAAAAGGGTTAGAGCTGAGGAAAAATGGGTTATAAATGGCCAAAAGCGGCTTAAAGGTGGTTAGATAGGTGTAAAACTGGGGTAGGAATGGCCAAAAATTGCTTAAAATGGGTTAGAAGTTTGCAAAACTGTGCTAGAAATGGCCCAAAAGGTTTAAATTGGGACAGAAATGGTGAAAAATGGCTTAAAATGCGTTAGGAGTGAGCAAAAATGGGTTCGATATAGCCGAAAACGGTTTAAATCGTGTGAGAAACAGGCAAAAAATGAGTTAGAAAAGAACTAAAAATGGCTTAAAACGGGTTGAGAGCGAGAAAACATCGTGTAGAAAGAGGCAAAAATGGCTTTAAAAGGGTTAGAGATGTGCAAAAATGGGTTAGAAATGGCAAAAAATGGCTTAAAAGGGCTTATAGATGTGCCAAAAATGGTTGGAAATGGCCAAAAATGCTTTAAAGCAGGTTAGAGATGTGTAAAAGTGGGTTAGAAATGGCCAAAAATGGATTAAAGCGGGTAATAATTGGGAGAAACTGTGTTAGAAACAGAAAAAAAAAATAGCAGCTTAATAAGAGTTGAAGGAGGGCAAAAATGGTTAAGGTATAGCCAAAAAAGGCTTAAAAAGGGTAAGAGATATGCAAAAACTGGGATAGAAATGGCCAAAAAGGCTTTAAAGCAGGTTAGAGATGTGCAAAAACTGGTCAGAAATGGCCAAAAAAGGATTAAAGCGGGAGAGAAATGGGAAAAACTGCATTAGAAACAGAAAAAAAGCATAAAAAGTTTTGAATGAGGGAAAAAATGATGAAGATATAGCCCAAAAAGGCTTAAAAAGGATTAGAGATGTGCAAAAATGGGATAGAAATGGCCAAAAACTCTTTTAAATGTGTTAGAAATGGAGAAAAATGGGTTACAAATGGACAAAAAATGGATAAGAAATGGCCAAAAGTAGCTTAAAAGGGGTTAGAGATGTGCAAAAATGAGTTAGAAATGGCCAAGAATGGCATAAAACAGGTTAAGAATGGCCAAAAATGGGTTAGAAATGGCCAAAAAGGCTTTAAAGCAGGTAAGAGATGTGCAAAAAAAAAAAAAAAAAAATGGTTAGAAGTGGCAAAAAAATGGATTAAAGATGGTGAGAAATGCAGAAAATTGGGTTAGAAACGGAAAAAAAAAATAGCATAAACCGTGTTGAAAGTGGGGAGAAATGGTTTAGAAAGAACCAAAAATGGCTTTAAAAGGGTTAGAGATTTGCAGAAATGGAATAGAAATGGCCAAAATTTATTTAAAAAGCCTCAAAAATGGACAAAAAATGCATTAGAAATGGCCAAAACCGGCTTAAAAGGGTTAGAGGTATGCGAGAACGGTTTAGAAAAAGCCAAATTAGGCTTAAAAGGGGCTAGAGATGAGCAAAAAAGGGTTAGAAATGGCCAAAAATAGCTTAAAATGGGTTAGATATAGCCAAAAAAGGGTTAAAATGGGTTAGTAGTGGGTAAAAAAGGGTTAGATGTAGCCGAAAATGGCATAAAACGTGTGAGAACTGGGCCAAAAATGGGTCAGAAAAGAAAAAAAAATGCTTATAATTACTTGAATGCGGAAGAGAGTGTTTTTGAAAGAGCCAAAAACGGCTTTAAAAGGGTTAGATGTATGCAAAAATGGGTTACAAATGGCCAAAAACGCCTTAAAATGGGATAGAAATAGTGAAAAATGGCTTAAAATGTGTTAGAAGTGTGTAAAAATGGTTTAGATAAACCCAAAAATGGTTTAAATCGTGTGAGCAATGGGCAAAAAATGAGTTAGAAAAGGAAAGAAAAATGGCTTAAACCAGGTTGAAAGTCAGAAAAAATGGTGTAGAAAGACCCAAACGTGTCTTTAAAAGGGCTAGAGATGAGCAGAAATGGGTTAGAAATGGCAAAGAATGGCTTAAAAGAGGTTAGAGATGTGCCAGAAATGGTTAGAAATGGCCAAAACTGCTTTAAAGCAGGTTAGAGATGTGCAAAAATGGGCTAGAAATGGCCAAAAATGGATTCAAGTGGGTAAAGAAATGGGGAAAACTGGGTTAGAAACAGAAAAAAACTAGCTTAAAACGGGTGGAAAGTGGGCAAAAATGGTTTAGAATGAGTCAAAAATGCATTAAAAGGGTTCTAGACACGCAAAAATGGGATAGAAATGGCCAAAAATGATTTAAAACGGGTTAGAAATGTTCAAAAATTGGATTAGAAATGGCCAAAACCGGTTTAAAAAGGGTTAGAGGTAAGCAGAGATGAGTGAGAAATAGCCAAAACCGGCTTAAAAAAGGTTAGAGATGTGCAAAAATGGGTCAGGAATGACCAAAGCTGGCTTAAAATGGGTTAGAAACGGCCAAAATGCTTTAAAGCGGGTAAGTGTTGTGCGAAAACGGGTTAGAAATGGCCTAAGTTGGCCAAAAGCGGGTTAGAAATGGCCAAAAAGGCTTTAAAGCAGGTTAGAGATGTGTGTGCAATGGTTAGAAATGGCAAAAATGGGTTAAAGCAGGTAAGAAATGGGGAAAACTTGGTTAGAAAGGGAAGAGAAAAAACCTTCAAACGAGTGGAAAGTTGGCAAAAATCGTTCAGGTAGAGCAAAAAAAGGCTTAAAAAGGGTTAGAGCTGAGGAAAAATGGGTTATAAATGGCCAAAAGCGGCTTAAAGGTGGTTAGATAGGGGTAAAACTGGGGTAGGAATGGCCAAAAATTGCTTAAAATGGGTTAGAAGTTTGCAAAACTGTGCTAGAAATGGCCCAAAAGGTGTAAATTGGGACAGAAATGGTGAAAAATGGCTTAAAATGCGTTAGGAGTGAGCAAAAATGGGTTAGATATAGCCGAAAACGGTTTAAATCGTGTGAGAAACAGGCAAAAAATGAGTTAGAAAAGAACTAAAAATGGCTTAAAACGGGTTGAGAGCGAGAAAACATCGTGTAGAAAGAGGCAAAAATGGCTTTAAAAGGGTTAGAGATGTGCAAAAATGGGTTAGAAATGGCAAAAAATGGCTTAAAAGGGCTTATCGATGTGCCAAAAATGGTTGGAAATGGCCAAAAATGCTTTAAAGCAGGTTAGAGATGTGTAAAAGTGGGTTAGAAATGGCCTAAAATGGATTAAAGCGGGTAATAATTGGGAGAAACTGTGTTAGAAACTGAAGAAAAAAAAGCTTAATAAGAGTTGAAGGAGGGCAAAAATGGTTAAGGTATAGCCAAAAAAGGCTTAAAAAGGGTTAGAGATATGCAAAAACTGGGATAGAAATGGCCAAAAAGGCTTTAAAGCAGGTTAGAGATGTGCAAAAACTGGTCAGAAATGGCCAAAAAAGGATTAAAGCGGGAGAGAAATGGGAAAAACTGCATTAGAAACAGAAAAAAAGCATAAAAAGTTTTGAATGAGGGAAAAAATGGTGAAGATATAGCCCAAAAAGGCTTAAAAAGGATTAGAGATGTGCAAAAATGGGATAGAAATGGCCAAAAACTCTTTAAAATGTGTTAGAAATGGAGAAAAATGGGTTACAAATGGACAAAAAATGGATAAGAAATGGCCAAAAGTAGCTTAAAAGGGGTTAGAGATGTGCAAAAATGAGTTAGAAATGGCCAAGAATGGCATAAAACAGGTTAAGAATGGCCAAAAATGGGTTAGAAATGGCCAAAAAGGCTTTAAAGCAGGTAAGAGATGTGCAAAAAAAAAAAAAAAAAATGGTTAGAAGTGGCAAAAAAATGGATTAAAGATGGTGAGAAATGCAGAAAATTGGGTTAGAAACGGAAAAAAAAAATAGCATAAACCGTGTTGAAAGTGGGGAGAAATGGTTTAGAAAGAACCAAAAATGGCTTTAAAAGGGTTAGAGATTTGCAGAAATGGAATAGAAATGGCCAAAATTTATTTAAAAAGCCTCAAAAATGGACAAAAAATGCATTAGAAATGGCCAAAACCGGCTTAAAAGGGTTAGAGGTATGCGAGAACGGTTTAGAAAAAGCCAAATTAGGCTTAAAAGGGGCTAGAGATGAGCAAAAAAGGGTTAGAAATGGCCAAAAATAGCTTAAAATGGGTTAGATATAGCCAAAAAAGGGTTAAAATGGGTTAGTAGTGGGTAAAAAAGGGTTAGATGTAGCCGAAAATGGCATAAAACGTGTGAGAACTGGGCCAAAAATGGGTCAGAAAAGAAAAAAAAATGCTTATAATTACTTGAATGCGGAAGAGAGTGTTTTTGAAAGAGCCAAAAACGGCTTTAAAAGGGTTAGATGTATGCAAAAATGGGTTACAAATGGCCAAAAACGCCTTAAAATGGGATAGAAATAGTGAAAAATGGCTTAAAATGTGTTAGAAGTGTGTAAAAATGGTTTAGATAAACCCAAAAATGGTTTAAATCGTGTGAGCAATGGGCAAAAAATGAGTTAGAAAAGGGAAGAAAAATGGCTTAAACCAGGTTGAAAGTCAGAAAAAATGGTGTAGAAAGACCCAAACGTGGCTTTAAAAGGGCTAGAGATGAGCAGAAATGGGTTAGAAATGGCAAAGAATGGCTTAAAAGAGGTTAGAGATGTGCCAGAAATGGTTAGAAATGGCCAAAACTGCTTTAAAGCAGGTTAGAGATGTGCAAAAATGGGCTAGAAATGGCCAAAAATGGATTCAAGTGGGTAAAGAAATGGGGAAAACTGGGTTAGAAACAGAAAAAAACTAGCTTAAAACGGGTGGAAAGTGGGCAAAAATGGTTTAGAATGAGTCAAAAATGCATTAAAAGGGTTCTAGACACGCAAAAATGGGATAGAAATGGCCAAAAATGATTTAAACCGGGTTAGAAATGGACAAAAATTGGATTAGAAATGGCCAAAACCGGTTTAAAAAGGGTTAGAGGTAAGCAGAGATGAGTGAGAAATAGCCAAAACCGGCTTAAAAAAGGTTAGAGATGTGCAAAAATGGGTCAGAAATGACCAAAGCTGGCTTAAAACGGGTTAGAAACGGCCAAAAAAGCTTTAAAGCGGGTTAGAGATGTGCGAAAACGGGTTAGAAATGGCCTAAGTTGGCCAAAAGCGGGTTAGAAATGGCCAAAAAGGCTTTAAAGCAGGTTAGAGATGTGTGTGCAATGGTTAGAAATGGCAAAAATGGGTTAAAGCAGGTAAGAAATGGGGAAAAGTTGGTTAGAAAGGAAATAGAAAAAACCTTCAAACGAGTGGAAAGTTGGCAAAAATCGTTCAGGTAGAGCAAAAAAAGGCTCAAAAAGGGTTAGAGCTGAGGAAAATTGGGTTATAAATGGCCAAAAGCGGCTTAAAGGTGGTTAGATAGGGGTAAAACTGGGGTAGGAATGGCCAAAAATTGCTTAAAATGGGTTAGAAATTTGCAAAACTGTGCTAGAAATGGCCCAAAAGGTTTAAATTGGGACAGAAATGGTGAAAAATGGCTTAAAATGCGTTAGGAGTGAGCAAAAATGGGTTAGATATAGCCGAAAACGGTTTAAATCGTGTGAGAAACAGGCAAAAAATGAGTTAGAAAAGAACTAAAAATGGCTTAAAACGGGTTGAGAGCGAGAAAACATCGTGTAGAAAGAGGCAAAAATGGCTTTAAAAGGGTTAGAGATGTGCAAAAATGGGTTAGAAATGGCAAAAAATGGCTTAAAAGGGCTTATAGATGTGCCAAAAATGGTTGGAAATGGCCAAAAATGCTTTAAAGCAGGTTAGAGATGTGTAAAAGTGGGTTAGAAATGGCCAAAAATGGATTAAAGCGGGTAATAATTGGGAGAAACTGTGTTAGAAACAGAAAAAAAAAAAAGCAGCTTAATAAGAGTTGAAGGAGGGCAAAAATGGTTAAGGTATAGCCAAAAAAGGCTTAAAAAGGGTAAGAGATATGCAAAAACTGGGATAGAAATGGCCAAAAAGGCTTTAAAGCAGGTTAGAGATGTGCAAAAACTGGTCAGAAATGGCCAAAAAAGGATTAAAGCGGGAGAGAAATGGGAAAAACTGCATTAGAAACAGAAAAAAAGCATAAAAAGTTTTGAATGAGGGAAAAAATGGTGAAGATATAGCCCAAAAAGGCTTAAAAAGGATTGGAGATGTGCAAAAATGGGATAGAAATGGCCAAAAACTCTTTTAAATGTGTTAGAAATGGAGAAAAATGGGTTACAAATGGACAAAAAATGGATAAGAAATGGCCAAAAGTAGCTTAAAAGGGGTTAGAGATGTGCAAAAATGAGTTAGAAATGGCCAAGAATGGCATAAAACAGGTTAAGAATGGCCAAAAATGGGTTAGAAATGGCCAAAAAGGCTTTAAAGCAGGTAAGAGATGTGCAAAAAAAAAAAAAAAAAAATGGTTAGAAGTGGCAAAAAAATGGATTAAAGATGGTGAGAAATGCAGAAAATTGGGTTAGAAACGGAAAAAAAAAATAGCATAAACCGTGTTGAAAGTGGGGAGAAATGGTTTAGAAAGAACCAAAAATGGCTTTAAAAGGGTTAGAGATTTGCAGAAATGGAATAGAAATGGCCAAAATTTATTTAAAAAGCCTCAAAAACGGACAAAAAATGCATTAGAAATGGCCAAAACCGGCTTAAAAGGGTTAGAGGTATGCGAGAACGGTTTAGAAAAAGCCAAATTAGGCTTAAAAGGGGCTAGAGATGAGCAAAAAAGGGTTAGAAATGGCCAAAAATAGCTAAAAATGGGTTAGATATAGCCAAAAAAGGGTTAAAATGGGTTAGTAGTGGGTAAAAAAGGGTTAGATGTAGCCGAAAATGGCATAAAACATGTGAGAACTGGGCCAAAAATGGGTCAGAAAAGAAAAAAAAATGCTTATAATTACTTGAATGCGGAAGAGAGTGTTTTTGAAAGAGCCAAAAACGGCTTTAAAAGGGTTAGATGTATGCAAAAATGGGTTACAAATGGCCAAAAACGCCTTAAAATGGGATAGAAATAGTGAAAAATGGCTTAAAATGTGTTAGAAGTGTGTAAAAATGGTTTAGATAAACCCAAAAATGGTTTAAATCGTGTGAGCAATGGGCAAAAAATGAGTTAGAAAAGGAAAGAAAAATGGCTTAAACCAGGTTGAAAGTCAGAAAAAATGGTGTAGAAAGACCCAAACGTGGCTTTAAAAGGGCTAGAGATGAGCAGAAATGGGTTAGAAATGGCAAAGAATGGCTTAAAAGAGGTTAGAGATGTGCCAGAAATGGTTAGAAATGGCCAAAACTGCTTTAAAGCAGGTTAGAGATGTGCAAAAATGGGCTAGAAATGGCCAAAAATGGATTCAAGTGGGTAAAGAAATGGGGAAAACTGGGTTAGAAACAGAAAAAAAAACTAGCTTAAAACGGGTGGAAAGTGGGCAAAAATGGTTTAGAATGAGTCAAAAATGCATTAAAAGGGTTCTAGACACGCAAAAATGGGATAGAAATGGCCAAAAATGATTTAAACCGGGTTAGAAATGGACAAAAATTGGATTAGAAATGGCCAAAACCGGTTTAAAAAGGGTTAGAGGTAAGCAGAGATGAGTGAGAAATAGCCAAAACCGGCTTAAAAAAGGTTAGAGATGTGCAAAAATGGGTCAGAAATGACCAAAGCTGGCTTAAAACGGGTTAGAAACGGCCAAAAAAGCTTTAAAGCGGGTTAGAGATGTGCGAAAACGGGTTAGAAATGGCCTAAGTTGGCCAAAAGCGGGTTAGAAATGGCCAAAAAGGCTTTAAAGCAGGTTAGAGATGTGTGTGCAATGGTTAGAAATGGCAAAAATGGGTTAAAGCAGGTAAGAAATGGGGAAAAGTTGGTTAGAAAGGAAATAGAAAAAACCTTCAAACGAGTGGAAAGTTGGCAAAAATCGTTCAGGTAGAGCAAAAAAAGGCTCAAAAAGGGTTAGAGCTGAGGAAAATTGGGTTATAAATGGCCAAAAGCGGCTTAAAGGTGGTTAGATAGGGGTAAAACTGGGGTAGGAATGGCCAAAAATTGCTTAAAATGGGTTAGAAATTTGCAAAACTGTGCTAGAAATGGCCCAAAAGGTTTAAATTGGGACAGAAATGGTGAAAAATGGCTTAAAATGCGTTAGGAGTGAGCAAAAATGGGTTAGATATAGCCGAAAACGGTTTAAATCGTGTGAGAAACAGGCAAAAAATGAGTTAGAAAAGAACTAAAAATGGCTTAAAACGGGTTGAGAGCGAGAAAACATCGTGTAGAAAGAGGCAAAAATGGCTTTAAAAGGGTTAGAGATGTGCAAAAATGGGTTAGAAATGGCAAAAAATGGCTTAAAAGGGCTTATAGATGTGCCAAAAATGGTTGGAAATGGCCAAAAATGCTTTAAAGCAGGTTAGAGATGTGTAAAAGTGGGTTAGAAATGGCCAAAAATGGATTAAAGCGGGTAATAATTGGGAGAAACTGTGTTAGAAACAGAAAAAAAAAAAAGCAGCTTAATAAGAGTTGAAGGAGGGCAAAAATGGTTAAGGTATAGCCAAAAAAGGCTTAAAAAGGGTAAGAGATATGCAAAAACTGGGATAGAAATGGCCAAAAAGGCTTTAAAGCAGGTTAGAGATGTGCAAAAACTGGTCAGAAATGGCCAAAAATGGATTAAAGCGGGAGAGAAATGGGAAAAACTGCATTAGAAACAGAAAAAAAGCATAAAAAGTTTTGAATGAGGGAAAAAATGGTGAAGATATAGCCCAAAAAGGCTTAAATAGGATTAGAGATGTGCAAAAATGGGATAGAAATGGCCAAAAACTCTTTAAAATGTGTTAGAAATGGAGAAAAATGGGTTACAAATGGACAAAAAATGGATAAGAAATGGCCAAAAGTAGCTTAAAAGGGGTTAGAGATGTGCAAAAATGAGTTAGAAATGGCCAAGAATGGCATAAAACAGGTTAAGAATGGCCAAAATTGGGTTAGAAAAGGCCAAAAAGGCTTTAAAGCAGGTAAGAGATGTGTAAAAAAAAAAAAAAAAAAAATGGTTAGAAGTGGCAAAAAATGGATTAAAGATGGTGAGAAATGCAGAAAACTGGGTTAGAAACGGAAAAAAAAAAATAGCATAAACCGTGTTGAAAGTGGGGAGAAATGGTTTAGAAAGAACCAAAAATGGCTTTAAAAGGGTTAGAGATTTGCAAAAATGGAATAGAAATGGCCAAAATTTATTTAAAAAGCCTCAAAAATGGGCAAAAAATGCATTAGAAATGGCCAAAACCGGCTTAAAAGGGTTAGAGGTATGCGAGAACGGTTTAGAAAAAGCCAAAATTGGCTTAAAAGGGGCTAGAGATGAGCAAAAAAGGGTTAGAAATGGCCAAAAATAGCTTAAAATGGGTTAGATATAGCCAAAAAAGGGTTAAAATGGGTTAGTAGTGGGTAAAAAAGGGTTAGATGTAGCCGAAAATGGCATAAAACGTGTGAGAACTGGGCCAAAAATGGGTCAGAAAAGAAAAAAAAATGCTTATAATTAGTTGAATGCAGAAGAAAGTGTTTTAGAAAGAGCCAAAAACGGCTTTAAAAGGGTTAGATGTATGCAAAAATGGGTTACAAATGGCCAAAAACGCCTTAAAATGGGATAGAAATAGTGAAAAATGGCTTAAAATGTGTTAGAAGTGTGTAAAAATGGTTTAGATAAACCCAAAAATGGTTTAAATCGTGTGAGCAATGGGCAAAAAATGAGTTAGAAAAGGAAAGAAAAATGGCTTAAACCAGGTTGAAAGTCAGAAAAAATGGTGTAGAAAGACCCAAACGTGGCTTTAAAAGGGCTAGAGATGAGCAGAAATGGGTTAGAAATGGCAAAGAATGGCTTAAAAGAGGTTAGAGATGTGCCAGAAATGGTTAGAAATGGCCAAAACTGCTTTAAAGCAGGTTAGAGATGTGCAAAAATGGGCTAGAAATGGCCAAAAATGGATTCAAGTGGGTAAAGAAATGGGGAAAACTGGGTTAGAAACAGAAAAAAAACTAGCTTAAAACGGGTGGAAAGTGGGCAAAAATGGTTTAGAATGAGTCAAAAATGCATTAAAAGGGTTCTAGACTTGCAAAAATGGGATAGAAATGGACAAAAATGGATTAAAGCGGGAGAGAAATGGGAAAAACTGCATTAGAAACAGAAAAAAAAGCATAAAAAGTTTTGAATGAGGGAAAAAATGGTGAAGATATAGCCCAAAAAGGCTTAAATAGGATTATAGATGTGCAAAAATGGGATAGAAATGGCCAAAAACTCTTTAAAATGTGTTAGAAATGGAGAAAAATGGGTTAGAAATGGATAAAAAATGGATAAGAAATGGCCAAAAGTAGCTTAAAAGGGGTTAGAGATGTGCAAAAATGAGTTAGAAATGGCCAAGAATGGCATAAAACAGGTTAAGAATGGCCAAAATTGGGTTAGAAATGGCCAAAAAGGCTTTAAAGCAGGTAAGAGATGTGTAAAAAAAAAAAAAAAAAATAAAATGGTTAGAAGTGGCAAAAAATGGATTAAAGATGGTGAGAAATGCAGAAAACTGGGTTAGAAACAGAAAAAAAATAGCATAAACCGTGTTGAAAGTGGGGAGAAATGGTTTAGAAAGAACCAAAAATGGCTTTAAAAGGGTTAGAGATTTGCAAAAATGGAATAGAAATGGCCAAAATTTATTTAAAAAGCCTCAAAAATGGACAAAAAATGCATTAGAAATGGCCAAAACCGGCTTAAAAGGGTTAGAGGTATGCGAGAACGGTTTAGAAAAAGCCAAAATTGGCTTAAAAGGGGCTAGAGATGAGCAAAAAAGGGTTAGAAATGGCCAAAAATAGCTTAAAATGGGTTAGATATAGCCAAAAAAGGGTTAAAATGGGTTAGTAGTGGGTAAAAAAGGGTTGATGTAGCCGAAAATGGCATAAAACGTGTGAGAACTGGGCCAAAAATGGGTCAGAAAAGAAAAAAAAATGCTTATAATTAGTTGAATGCAGAAGAAAGTGTTTTAGAAAGAGCCAAAAACGGCTTTAAAAGGGTTAGATGTATGCAAAAATGGGTTAGAAATGGCCAAAAACGCCTTAAAATGGGATAGAAATAGTGAAAAATGGCTTAAAATGTGTTAGAAGTGTGTAAAAATGGTTTAGATAAATCCAAAAATGGTTTAAATCGTGTGAGAGCAATGGGCAAAAAATGAGTTAGAAAAGGAAAGAAAAACGGCTTAAACCAGGTTGAAAGTCAGAGAAAATGGTGTAGAAAGACCCAAACGTGTCTTTAAAAGGGCTAGAGATGAGCAGAAATGGGTTAGAAATGGCAAAAAATGGCTTAAAAGAGGTTAGAGATGTGCCAGAAATGGTTAGAAATGGCCAAAACTGCTTTAAAGCAGGTTAGAGATGTGCAAAAATGGGCTAGAAATGGCCAAAAATGGATTCAAGTGGGTAAAGAAATGGGGAAAACTGGGTTAGAAACAGAAAAAAAAACTAGCTTAAAACGGGTGGAAAGTGGGCAAAAATGGTTAGAATGAGTCAAAAATGCATTAAAAGGGTTCTAGACACGCAAAAATGGGATAGAAATGGCCAAAAATGATTTAAACCGGGTTAGAAATGGACAAAAATTGGATTAGAAATGGCCAAAACCGGTTTAAAAAGGGTTAGAGGTAAGCAGAGATGAGTGAGAAATAGCCAAAACCGGCTTAAAAAAGGTTAGAGATGTGCAAAAATGGGTCAGAAATGACCAAAGCTGGCTTAAAACGGGTTAGAAACGGCCAAAAAAGCTTTAAAGCGGGTAAGAGATGTGCGAAAACGGGTTAGAAATGGCCTAAGTTGGCCAAAAGCGGGTTAGAAATGGCCAAAAAGGCTTTAAAGCAGGTTAGAGATGTGTGTGCAATGGTTAGAAATGGCAAAAATGGGTTAAAGCAGGTAAGAAATGGGGAAAACTTGGTTAGAAAGGGAAGAGAAAAAACCTTCAAACGAGTGGAAAGTTGGCAAAATCGTTCAGGTAGAGCAAAAAAAGGCTTAAAAAGGGTTAGAGCTGAGGAAAAATGGGTTATAAATGGCCAAAAGCGGCTTAAAGGTGGTTAGATAGGGGTAAAACTGGGGTAGGAATGGCCAAAAATTGCTTAAAATGGGTTAGAAGTTTGCAAAACTGTGCTAGAAATGGCCCAAAAGGTTTAAATTGGGACAGAAATGGTGAAAAATGGCTTAAAATGCGTTAGGAGTGAGCAAAAATGGGTTAGATATAGCCGAAAACGGTTTAAATCGTGTGAGAACCAGGCAAAAAATGAGTTAGAAAAGAACTAAAAATGGCTTAAAACGGGTTGAGAGCGAGAAAACATCGTGTAGAAAGAGGCAAAAATGGCTTTAAAAGGGTTAGAGATGTGCAAAAAATGGGTTAGAAATGGCAAAAAATGGCTTAAAAGGGCTTATCGATGTGCCAAAAATGGTTGGAAATGGCCAAAAATGCTTTAAAGCAGGTTAGAGATGTGTAAAAGTGGGTTAGAAATGGCCTAAAATGGATTAAAGCGGGTAATAATTGGGAGAAACTTTGTTAGAAACTGAAGAAAAAAAAGCTTAATAAGAGTTGAAGGAGGGCAAAAATGGTTAAGGTATAGCCAAAAAAGGCTTAAAAAGGGTTAGAGATATGCAAAAAACTGGGATAGAAATGGCCAAAAAGGCTTTAAAGCAGGTTAGAGATGTGCAAAAACTGGTCAGAAATGGCCAAAAAAGGATTAAAGCAGGAGAGAAATGGGAAAAACTGCATTAGAAACAGAAAAAAAAGCATAAAAAGTTTTGAATGAGGGAAAAAATGGTGAAGATATAGCCCAAAAAGGCTTAAATAGGATTAGAGATGTGCAAAAATGGGATAGAAATGGCCAAAAACTCTTTAAAATGTGTTAGAAATGGAGAAAAATGGGTTAGAAATGGATAAAAAATGGATAAGAAATGGCCAAAAGTAGCTTAAAAGGGGTTAGAGATGTGCAAAATGAGTTAGAAATGGCCAAGAATGGCATAAAACAGGTTAAGAATGGCCAAAAAGGCTTTAAAGCAGGTAAGAGATGTGTAAAAAAAAAAATAATAAAATGGTTAGAAGTGGCAAAAAATGGATTAAAGATGGTGAGAAATGCAGAAAACTGGGTTAGAAACGGAAAAAAAAAAATAGCATAAACCGTGTTGAAAGTGGGGAGAAATGGTTTAGAAAGAACAAAAATGGCTTTAAAAGGGTTAGAGATTTGCAAAAATGGAATAGAAATGGCCAAAATTTATTAAAAAGCCTCAAAAATGGGCAAAAAAATGCATTAGAAATGGCCAAAACCGGCTTAAAAGGGTTAGAGGTATGCGAGAACGGTTTAGAAAAAGCCAAATTAGGCTTAAAAGGGGCTAGAGATGAGCAAAAAAGGGTTAGAAATGGCCAAAAATAGCTTAAAATGGGTTAGATATAGCCAAAAAAGGGTTAAAATGGGTTAGTAGTGGGTAAAAAAGGGTTAGATGTAGCCGAAAATGGCATAAAACGTGTGAGAACTGGGCCAAAAATGGGTCAGAAAAGAAAAAAAAATGCTTATAATTAGTTGAATGCAGAAGAAAGTGTTTTAGAAAGAGCCAAAAACGGCTTTAAAAGGGTTAGATGTATGCAAAAATGGGTTACAAATGGCCAAAAACGCCTTAAAATGGGATAGAAATAGTGAAAAATGGCTTAAAATGTGTTAGAAGTGTGTAAAAATGGTTTAGATAAATCCAAAAATGGTTTAAATCGTGTGAGCAATGGGCAAAAAATGAGTTAGAAAAGGAAAGAAAAACGGCTTAAACCAGGTTGAAAGTCAGAGAAAATGGTGTAGAAAGACCCAAACGTGGCTTTAAAAGGGCTAGAGATGAGCAGAAATGGGTTAGAAATGGCAAAGAATGGCTTAAAAGAGGTTAGAGATGTGCCAGAAATGGTTAGAAATGGCCCAAAACTGCTTTAAAGCAGGTTAGAGATGTGCAAAAATGGGCTAGAAATGGCCAAAAAATGGATTCAAGTGGGTAAAGAAATGGGGAAAACTGGGTTAGAAACAGAAAAAAAAACTAGCTTAAAACGGGTGGAAAGTGGGCAAAAATGGTTTAGAATGAGTCAAAAATGCATTAAAAGGGTTCTAGACACGCAAAAATGGGATAGAAATGGCCAAAAATGATTTAAAACGGGTTAGAAATGTTCAAAAATTGGATTAGAAATGGCCAAAACCGGTTTAAAAAGGGTTAGAGGTAAGCAGAGATGAGTGAGAAATAGCCAAAACCGGCTTAAAAAGGTTAGAGATGTGCAAAAATGGGTCAGAAATGACCAAAGCTGGCTTAAAACGGGTTAGAAACGGCCAAAAAGCTTTAAAGCGGGTAAGAGATGTGCGAAAACGGGTTAGAAATGGCCTAAGTTGGCCAAAAGCGGGTTAGAAATGGCCAAAAAGGCTTTAAAGCAGGTTAGAGATGTGTGTGCAATGGTTAGAAATGGCAAAAATGGGTTAAAGCAGGTAAGAAATGGGGAAAACTTGGTTAGAAAGGGAAGAGAAAAAACCTTCAAACGAGTGGAAAGTTGGCAAAAATCGTTCAGGTAGAGCAAAAAAAGGCTTAAAAAGGGTTAGAGCTGAGGAAAAATGGGTTATAAATGGCCAAAAAGCGGCTTAAAGGTGGTTAGATAGGGGTAAAAACTGGGTAGGAATGGCCAAAAATTGCTTAAAATGGGTTAGAAGTTTGCAAAACTGTGCTAGAAATGGCCCAAAAGGTTTAAATTGGACAGAAATGGTGAAAAATGGCTTAAAATGCGTTAGGAGTGAGCAAAAATGGGTTAGATATAGCCGAAAACGGTTTAAATCGTGTGAGAAACAGGCAAAAAATGAGTTAGAAAAGAACTAAAAATGGCTTAAAACGGGTTGAGAGCGAGAAAACATCGTGTAGAAAGAGGCAAAAATGGCTTTAAAAGGGTTAGAGATGTGCAAAAATGGGTTAGAAATGGCAAAAAATGGCTTAAAAGGGCTTATCGATGTGCCAAAAATGGTTGGAAATGGCCAAAAATGCTTTAAAGCAGGTTAGAGATGTGTAAAAGTGGGTTAGAAATGGCCTAAAATGGATTAAAGCGGGTAATAATTGGGAGAAACTGTGTTAGAAACTGAAGAAAAAAAAGCTTAATAAGAGTTGAAGGAGGGCAAAAATGGTTAAGGTATAGCCAAAAAAGGCTTAAAAAGGGTTAGAGATATGCAAAAAACTGGGATAGAAATGGCCAAAAAGGCTTTAAAGCAGGTTAGAGATGTGCAAAAACTGGTCAGAAATGGCCAAAAAAGGATTTAAAGCGGGAGAGAAATGGGAAAAAACTGCATTAGAAACAGAAAAAAAGCATAAAAAGTTTTGAATGAGGGAAAAAATGGTGAAGATATAGCCCAAAAAGGCTTTAAAAAGGATTAGAGATGTGCAAAAATGGGATAGAAATGGCCAAAAACTCTTTAAAAATGTGTTAGAAATGGAGAAAAATGGGTTACAAATGGACAAAAAATGGATAAGAAATGGCCAAAAGTAGCTTAAAAGGGGTTAGAGATGTGCAAAAATGAGTTAGAAATGGCCAAGAATGGCATAAAACAGGTTAAGAATGGCCAAAAAGGCTTTAAAGCAGGTAAGAGATGTGTAAAAAAAAAAAATAATAAAATGGTTAGAAGTGGCAAAAAATGGATTAAAGATGGTGAGAAATGCAGAAAACTGGGTTAGAAACGGAAAAAAAAAAAATAGCATAAACCGTGTTGAAAGTGGGGAGAAATGGTTTAGAAAGAACCAAAAATGGCTTTAAAAGGGTTAGAGATTTGCAAAAATGGAATAGAAATGGCCAAAATTTATTTAAAAAGCCTCAAAAATGGGCAAAAAATGCATTAGAAATGGCCAAAACCGGCTTAAAAGGGTTAGAGGTATGCGAGAACGGTTTAGGAAAAAGCCAAAATTGGCTTAAAAGGGGCTAGAGATGAGCAAAAAAAGGGTTAGAAATGGCCAAAAATAGCTTAAAATGGGTTAGATATAGACAAAAAAAGGGTTAAAATGGGTTAGTAGTGGGTAAAAAAGGGTTAGATGTAGCCGAAAATGGCATAAAACGTAGTGAGAACTGGGCCAAAAATGGGTCAGAAAAGAAAAAAAAAATGCTTATAATTAGTTGAATGCAGAAGAAAGTGTTTTAGAAAGAGCCAAAAACGGCTTTAAAAGGGTTAGATGTATGCAAAAATGGGTTACAAATGGCCAAAAACGCCTTAAAATGGGATAGAAATAGTGAAAAATGGTCTTAAAATGTGTTAGAAGTGTGTAAAAATGGTTTAGATAAATCCAAAAATGGTTTAAATCGTCGTGAGCAATGGGCAAAAAATGAGTTAGAAAAGGAAAGAAAAATGGCTTAAACCAGGTTGAAAGTCAGAGAAAATGGTGTAGAAAGACCCAAACGTGGCTTTAAAAGGGCTAGAGATGAGCAGAAATGGGTTAGAAATGGCAAAGAATGGCTTAAAAGAGGTTAGAGATGTGCCAGAAATGGTTAGAAATGGCCAAAACTGCTTTAAAGCAGGTTAGAGATGTGCAAAAATGGGCTAGAAATGGCCAAAAATGGATTCAAGTGGGTAAAGAAATGGGGAAAACTGGGTTAGAAACAGAAAAAAAAACTAGCTTAAAACGGGTGGAAAGTGGGCAAAAATGGTTTAGAATGAGTCAAAAATGCATTAAAAGGGTTCTAGACACGCAAAAATGGGATAGAAATGGCCAAAAATGATTTAAAACGGGTTAGAAATGTTCAAAAATTGGATTAGAAATGGCCAAAACCGGTTTAAAAAGGGTTAGAGGTAAGCAGAGATGAGTGAGAAATAGCCAAAACCGGCTTAAAAAAGGTTAGAGATGTGCAAAAATGGGTCAGAAATGACCAAAGCTGGCTTAAAACGGGTTAGAAACGGCCAAAAAAGCTTTAAAGCGGGTAAGAGATGTGCGAAAACGGGTTAGAAATGGCCTAAGTTGGCCAAAAGCGGGTTAGAAATGGCCAAAAAGGCTTTAAAGCAGGTTAGAGATGTGTGTGCAATGGTTAGAAATGGCAAAAATGGGTTAAAGCAGGTAAGAAATGGGGAAAACTTGGTTAGAAAGGGAAGAGAAAAAACCTTCAAACGAGTGGAAAGTTGGCAAAAATCGTTCAGGTAGAGCAAAAAAAAGGCTTAAAAAGGGTTAGAGCTGAGGAAAAATGGGTTATAAATGGCCAAAAGCGGCTTAAAGGTGGTTAGATAGGGGTAAAAACTGGGGTAGGAATGGCCAAAAATTGCTTAAAATGGGTTAGAAGTTTGCAAAACTGTGCTAGAAATGGCCCAAAAGGTTTAAATTGGGACAGAAATGGTGAAAAATGGCTTAAAATGCGTTAGGAGTGAGCAAAAATGGGTTAGATATAGCCGAAAACGGTTTTAAATCGTGTGAGAAACAGGCAAAAAATGAGTTAGAAAAGAACTAAAAATGGCTTAAAACGGGTTGAGAGCGAGAAAACATCGTGTAGAAAGAGGCAAAAATGGCTTTAAAAGGGTTAGAGATGTGCAAAAATGGGTTAGAAATGGCAAAAAATGGCTTAAAAGGGCTTATCGATGTGCCAAAAATGGTTGGAAATGGCCAAAAATGCTTTAAAGCAGGTTAGAGATGTGTAAAAGTGGGTTAGAAATGGCCTAAAATGGATTAAAGCGGGTAATAATTGGGAGAAACTGTGTTAGAAACTGAAGAAAAAAAAGCTTAATAAGAGTTGAAGGAGGGCAAAAATGGTTAAGGTATAGCCAAAAAAGGCCTTAAAAAGGGTTAGAGATATGCAAAAACTGGGATAGAAATGGCCAAAAAGGCTTTAAAGCAGGTTAGAGATGTGCAAAAACTGGTCAGAAATGGCCAAAAAAGGATTAAAGCAGGAGAGAAATGGGAAAAACTGCATTCGAAACAGAAAAAAAAGCATAAAAAGTTTTGAATGAGGGAAAAAATGGTGAAGATATAGCCCAAAAAGGCTTAAATAGGATTAGAGATGTGCAAAAATGGGATAGAAATGGCCAAAAACTCTTTAAAATGTGTTAGAAATGGAGAAAAATGGGTTAGAAATGGATAAAAAATGGATAAGAAATGGCCAAAAGTAGCTTAAAAGGGGTTAGAGATGTGCAAAAATGAGTTAGAAATGGCCAAGAATGGCATAAAACAGGTTAAGAATGGCCAAAAAGGCTTTAAAGCAGGTAAGAGATGTGTAAAAAAAAAAATAATAAAATGGTTAGAAGTGGCAAAAAATGGATTAAAGATGGTGAGAAATGCAGAAAACTGGGTTAGAAACGGAAAAAAAAATAGCATAAACCGTGTTGAAAGTGGGGAGAAATGGTTTAGAAAGAACCAAAAATGGCTTTAAAAGGTTAGAGATTTGCAAAAATGGAATAGAAATGGCCAAAATTTATTTAAAAAGCCTCAAAAATGGGCAAAAAATGCATTAGAAATGGCCAAAACCGGCTTAAAAGGGTTAGAGGTATGCGAGAACGGTTTAGAAAAAGCCAAAATTGGCTTAAAAGGGGCTAGAGATGAGCAAAAAAGGGTTAGAAATGGCCAAAATAGCTTAAAATGGGTTAGATATAGACAAAAAAGGGGTTAAAATGGGTTAGTAGTGGGTAAAAAAGGGTTAGATGTAGCCGAAAATGGCATAAAACGTGTGAGAACTGGGCCAAAAATGGGTCAGAAAAGAAAAAAAAATGCTTATAATTAGTTGAATGCAGAAGAAAGTGTTTTAGAAAGAGCCAAAAACGGCTTTAAAAGGTTAGATGTATGCAAAAATGGGTTACAAATGGCCAAAAACGCCTTAAAATGGGATAGAAATAGTGAAAAATGGCTTAAATGTGTTAGAAGTGTGTAAAAATGGTTTAGATAAATCCAAAAATGGTTTAAATCGTGTGAGCAATGGGCAAAAAATGAGTTAGAAAAGGAAAGAAAAATGGCTTAAACCAGGTTGAAAGTCAGAAAAAATGGTGTAGAAAGACCCAAACGTGGCTTTAAAAGGGCTAGAGATGAGCAGAAATGGGTTAGAAATGGCAAAGAATGGCTTAAAAGAGGTTAGAGATGTGCCAGAAATGGTTAGAAATGGCCAAAACTGCTTTAAAGCAGGTTAGAGATGTGCAAAAATGGGCTAGAAATGGCCAAAAATGGATTCAAGTGGGTAAAGAAATGGGGAAAACTGGGTTAGAAACAGAAAAAAAAACTAGCTTAAAACGGGTGGAAAGTGGGCAAAAATGGTTTAGAATGAGTCAAAAATGCATTAAAAGGGTTCTAGACACGCAAAAATGGATAGAAATGGCCAAAAATGATTTAAAACGGGTTAGAAATGTTCAAAAATTGGATTAGAAATGGCCAAAACCGGTTTAAAAAGGGTTAGAGGTAAGCAGAGATGAGTGAGAAATAGCCAAAACCGGCTTAAAAAAGGTTAGAGATGTGCAAAAATGGGTCAGAAATGACCAAAGCTGGCTTAAAACGGGTTAGAAACGGCCAAAAAAGCTTTAAAGCGGGTAAGAGATGTGCGAAAACGGGTTAGAAATGGCCTAAGTTGGCCAAAAGCGGGTTAGAAATGGCCAAAAAGGCTTTAAAGCAGGTTAGAGATGTGTGTGCAATGGTTAGAAATGGCAAAAAATGGGTTAAAGCAGGTAAGAAATGGGGAAAACTTGGTTAGAAAGGGAAGAGAAAAAACCTTCAAACGAGTGGAAAGTTGGCAAAAATCGTTCAGGTAGAGCAAAAAAAGGCTTAAAAAGGGTTAGAGCTGAGGAAAAATGGGTTATAAATGGCCAAAAGCGGCTTAAAGGTGGTTAGATAGGGGTAAAACTGGGGTAGGAATGGCCAAAAATTGCTTAAAATGGGTTAGAAGTTTGCAAAACTGTGCTAGAAATGGCCCAAAAGGTTTAAATGGGACAGAAATGGTGAAAAATGGCTTAAAATGCGTTAGGAGTGAGCAAAAATGGGTTAGATATAGCCGAAAACGGTTTAAATCGTGTGAGAAACAGCAAAAAATGAGTTAGAAAAGAACTAAAAATGGCTTAAAACGGGTTGAGAGCGAGAAAACATCGTGTAGAAAGAGGCAAAAAATGGCTTTAAAAGGTTAGAGATGTGCAAAAATGGGTTAGAAATGGCAAAAAATGGCTTAAAAGGGCTTATCGATGTGCCAAAAATGGTTGGAAATGGCCAAAAATGCTTTAAAGCAGGTTAGAGATGTGTAAAAGTGGGTTAGAAATGGCCTAAAATGGATTAAAGCGGGTAATAATTGGGAGAAACTGTGTTAGAAACTGAAGAAAAAAAAGCTTAATAAGAGTTGAAGGAGGGCAAAAATGGTTAAGGTATAGCCAAAAAAGGCTTAAAAAGGGTTAGAGATATGCAAAAACTGGGATAGAAATGGCCCAAAAAGGCTTTAAAGCAGGTTAGAGATGTGCAAAAACTGGTCAGAAATGGCCAAAAAAGGATTAAAGCAGGAGAGAAATGGGAAAAACTGCATTAGAAACAGAAAAAAAAGCATAAAATGTTTTGAATGAGGGAAAAAATGGTGAAGATATAGCCCAAAAAGGCTTAAATAGGATTAGAGATGTGCAAAAATGGGATAGAAATGGCCAAAAACTCTTTAAAATGTGTTAGAAATGGAGAAAAATGGGTTAGAAATGGATAAAAAATGGATAAGAAATGGCCAAAAGTAGCTTAAAAGGGGTTAGAGATGTGCAAAAATGAGTTAGAAATGGCCAAGAATGGCATAAAACAGGTTAAGAATGGCCAAAAAGGCTTTAAAGCAGGTAAGAGATGTGTAAAAAAAAAATAATAAAATGGTTAGAAGTGGCAAAAAATGGATTAAAGATGGTGAGAAATGCAGAAAACTGGGTTAGAAACGGAAAAAAAAAAATAGCATAAACCGTGTTGAAAGTGGGGAGAAATGGTTTAGAAAGAACCAAAAATGGCTTTAAAAGGGGTTAGAGATTTGCAAAAATGGAATAGAAATGGCCAAAATTTATTTAAAAAGCCTCAAAAATGGGCAAAAAATGCATTAGAAATGGCCAAAACCGGCTTAAAAGGGGTTAGAGGTATGCGAGAACGGTTTAGAAAAAGCCAAAATTGGCTTAAAAGGGGCTAGAGATGAGCAAAAAAGGGTTAGAAATGGCCAAAAATAGCTTAAAATGGGTTAGATATAGACAAAAAAGGGTTAAAATGGGTTAATAGTGGGTAAAAAAGGGTTAGATGTAGCCGAAAATGGCATAAAACGTGTGAGAACTGGGCAAAAATGGGTCAGAAAAGAAAAAAAAATGCTTATAATTAGTTGAATGCAGAAGAAAGTGTTTTAGAAAGAGCCAAAAACGGCTTTAAAAGGGTTAGATGTATGCAAAAATGGGTTACAAATGGCCAAAAACGCCTTAAAATGGGATAGAAATAGTGAAAAATGGCTTAAAATGTGTTAGAAGTGTGTAAAAATGGTTTAGATAAATCCAAAAATGGTTTAAATCGTGTGAGCAATGGGCAAAAAATGAGTTAGAAAAGGAAGAAAAATGGCTTAAACCAGGTTGAAAGTCAGAAAAAATGGTGTAGAAAGACCCAAACGTGGCTTTAAAAGGGCTAGAGATGAGCAGAAATGGGTTAGAAATGGCAAAGAATGGCTTAAAAGAGGTTAGAGATGTGCCAGAAATGGTTAGAAATGGCCAAAACTGCTTTAAAGCAGGTTAGAGATGTGCAAAAATGGGCTAGAAATGGCCAAAAATGGATTCAAGTGGGTAAAGAAATGGGGAAAACTGGGTTAGAAACAGAAAAAAAAAACTAGCTTAAAACGGGTGGAAAGTGGGCAAAAATGGTTTAGAATGAGTCAAAAATGCATTAAAAGGGTTCTAGACACGCAAAAATGGGATAGAAATGGCCAAAATGATTTAAAACGGGTTAGAAATGTTCAAAAATTGGATTAGAAATGGCCAAAACCGGTTTAAAAAGGGTTAGAGGTAAGCAGAGATGAGTGAGAAATAGCCAAAACCGGCTTAAAAAAGGTTAGAGATGTGCAAAAATGGGTCAGAAATGACCAAAGCTGGCTTAAAACGGGTTAGAAACGGCCAAAAAAGCTTTAAAGCGGGTAAGAGATGTGCGAAAACGGGTTAGAAATGGCCTAAGTTGGCCAAAAGCGGGTTAGAAATGGCCAAAAAGGCTTTAAAGCAGGTTAGAGATGTGTGTGCAATGGTTAGAAATGGCAAAAATGGGTTAAAGCAGGTAAGAAATGGGGAAAACTTGGTTAGAAAGGGAAGAGAAAAAACCTTCAAACGAGTGGAAAGTTGGCAAAAATCGTTCAGGTAGAGCAAAAAAAGGCTTAAAAAGGGTTAGAGCTGAGGAAAAATGGGTTATAAATGGCCAAAAGCGGCTTAAAGGTGGTTAGATAGGGGTAAAACTGGGGTAGGAATGGCCAAAAATTGCTTAAAATGGGTTAGAAGTTTGCAAAACTGTGCTAGAAATGGCCCAAAAGGTTTAAATTGGGACAGAAATGGTGAAAAATGGCTTAAAAATGCGTTAGGAGTGAGCAAAAATGGGTTAGATAGAGCCGAAAACGGTTTAAATCGTGTGAGAAACAGGCAAAAAAATGAGTTAGAAAAGAACTAAAAATGGCTTAAAACGGGTTGAGAGCGAGAAAACATCGTGTAGAAAGAGGCAAAAATGGCTTTAAAAGGGTTAGAGATGTGCAAAAATGGGTTAGAAATGGCAAAAAATGGCTTAAAAGGGCTTATCGATGTGCCAAAAATGGTTGGAAATGGCCAAAAATGCTTTAAAGCAGGTTAGAGATGTGTAAAAGTGGGTTAGAAATGGCCTAAAATGGATTAAAGCGGGTAATAATTGGGAGAAACTGTGTTAGAAACTGAAGAAAAAAAAGCTTAATAAGAGTTGAAGGAGGGCAAAAATGGTTAAGGTATAGCCAAAAAAGGCTTAAAAAGGGTTAGAGATATGCAAAAACTGGGATAGAAATGGCCAAAAAGGCTTTAAAGCAGGTTAGAGATGTGCAAAAACTGGTCAGAAATGGCCAAAAAAGGATTAAAGCAGGAGAGAAATGGGAAAAACTGCATTAGAAACAGAAAAAAAAGCATAAAAAGTTTTGAATGAGGGAAAAAAATGGTGAAGATATAGCCCAAAAAGGCTTAAATAGGATTAGAGATGTGCAAAAATGGGATAGAAATGGCCAAAAACTCTTTAAAATGTGTTAGAAATGGAGAAAAATGGTTAGAAATGGATAAAAAATGGATAAGAAATGGCCAAAAGTAGCTTAAAAGGGGTTAGAGATGTGCAAAAATGAGTTAGAAATGGCCAAGAATGGCATAAAACAGGTTAAGAATGGCCAAAAAGGCTTTAAAGCAGGTAAGAGATGTGTAAAAAAAAAATAATAAAATGGTTAGAAGTGGCAAAAAATGGATTAAAGATGGTGAGAAATGCAGAAAACTGGGTTAGAAACGGAAAAAAAAAATAGCATAAACCGTGTTGAAAGTGGGGAGAAATGGTTAGAAAGAACCAAAAATGGCTTTAAAAGGGTTAGAGATTTGCAAAAATGGAATAGAAATGGCCAAAATTTATATTAAAAAGCCTCAAAAATGGGCAAAAAATGCATTAGAAATGGCCAAAAACCGGCTTAAAAGGGTTAGAGGTATGCGAGAACGGTTTAGAAAAAGCCAAATTGGCTTAAAAAGGGGCTAGAGATGAGCAAAAAAGGGTTAGAAATGGCCAAAAATAGCTTAAAATGGGTTAGATATAGCCAAAAAAGGGTTAAAATGGGTTAGTAGTGGGTAAAAAAGGGTTAGATGTAGCCGAAAATGGCATAAAACGTGTGAGAACTGGGCCAAAAATGGGTCAGAAAAGAAAAAAAAAATGCTTATAATTAGTTGAATGCAGAAGAAAGTGTTTTTAGAAAGAGCCAAAAACGGCTTTAAAAGGGGTTAGATGTATGCAAAAATGGGTTACAAATGGCCAAAAACGCCTTAAAATGGGATAGAAATAGTGAAAAATGGCTTAAAATGTGTTAGAAGTGTGTAAAAATGGTTTAGATAAATCCAAAAATGGTTTAAATCGTGTGAGCAATGGGCAAAAAATGAGTTAGAAAAGGAAAGAAAAATGGCTTAAACCAGGTTGAAAGTCAGAGAAAATGGTGTAGAAAGACCCAAACGTGGCTTTAAAAGGGCTAGAGATGAGCAGAAATGGGTTAGAAATGGCAAAGAATGGCTTAAAAGAGGTTAGAGATGTGCCAGAAATGGTTAGAAATGGCCAAAACTGCTTTAAAGCAGGTTAGAGATGTGCAAAAATGGGCTAGAAATGGCCAAAAATGGATTCAAGTGGGTAAAGAAATGGGGAAAACTGGGTTAGAAACAGAAAAAAAAACTAGCTTAAAACGGGTGGAAAGTGGGCAAAAATGGTTTAGAATGAGTCAAAAATGCATTAAAAGGGTTCTAGACACGCAAAAAATGGGATAGAAATGGCCAAAAATGATTTAAAACGGGTTAGAAATGTTCAAAAATTGGATTAGAAATGGCCAAAACCGGGTTTAAAAAGGGTTAGAGGTAAGCAGAGATGAGTGAGAAATAGCCAAAACCGGCTTAAAAAAGGTTAGAGATGTGCAAAAATGGGTCAGAAATGACCAAAGCTGGCTTAAAAACGGGTTAGAAACGGCCAAAAAAGCTTTAAAGCGGGTAAGAGATGTGCGAAAACGGGTTAGAAATGGCCTAAGTTGGCCAAAAGCGGGTTAGAAATGGCCAAAAAGGCTTTAAAGCAGGTTAGAGATGTGTGTGCAATGGTTAGAAATGGCAAAAATGGGTTAAAGCAGGTAAGAAATGGGGAAAACTTGGTTAGAAAGGGAAGAGAAAAAACCTTCAAACGAGTGGAAAGTTGGCAAAAATCGTTCAGGTAGAGCAAAAAAAAGGCTTAAAAAGGGTTAGAGCTGAGGAAAAATGGGTTATAAATGGCCAAAAGCGGCTTAAAGGTGGTTAGATAGGGGTAAAACTGGGGTAGGAATGGCCAAAAATTGCTTAAAAATGGGTTAGAAGTTTGCAAAACTGTGCTAGAAATGGCCCAAAAGGTTTAAATTGGGACAGAAATGGTGAAAAATGGCTTAAAATGCGTTAGGAGTGAGCAAAAATGGGTTAGATATAGCCGAAAACGGTTTAAATCGTGTGAGAAACAGGCAAAAAATGAGTTAGAAAAGAACTAAAAATGGCTTAAAACGGGTTGAGAGCGAGAAAACATCGTGTAGAAAGAGGCAAAAATGGCTTTAAAAGGGTTAGAGATGTGCAAAAAATGGGTTAGAAATGGCAAAAAATGGCTTAAAAGGGCTTATCGATGTGCCAAAAATGGTTGGAAATGGCCAAAAATGCTTTAAAGGCAGGTTAGAGATGTGTAAAAGTGGGTTAGAAATGGCCTAAAATGGATTAAAGCGGGTAATAATTGGGAGAAACTGTGTTAGAAACTGAAGAAAAAAAAGCTTAATAAGAGTTGAAGGAGGGCAAAAATGGTTAAGGTATAGCCAAAAAAGGCTTAAAAAGGGTTAGAGATATGCAAAAACTGGGATAGAAATGGCCAAAAAGGCTTTAAAGCAGGTTAGAGATGTGCAAAAACTGGGTCAGAAATGGCCAAAAAAGGATTAAAGCAGGAGAGAAATGGGAAAAACTGCATTCGAAACAGAAAAAAAAAGCATAAAAAGTTTTGAATGAGGGAAAAAATGGTGAAGATATAGCCCAAAAAGGCTTAAATAGGATTAGAGATGTGCAAAAATGGGATAGAAATGGCCAAAAACTCTTTAAAATGTGTTAGAAATGGAGAAAAATGGGTTAGAAATGGATAAAAAATGGATAAGAAATGGCCAAAAGTAGCTTAAAAGGGGTTAGAGATGTGCAAAAATGAGTTAGAAATGGCCAAGAATGGCATAAAACAGGTTAAGAATGGCCAAAAAGGCTTTAAAGCAGGTAAGAGATGTGTAAAAAAAAAAATAATAAAATGGTTAGAAGTGGCAAAAAATGGATTAAAGATGGTGAGAAATGCAGAAAACTGGGTTAGAAACGGAAAAAAAAAATAGCATAAACCGTGTTGAAAGTGGGGAGAAATGGTTTAGAAAGACCAAAAATGGCTTTAAAAGGGTTAGAGATTTGCAGAAATGGAATAGAAATGGCCAAAATTATTTAAAAAGCCTCAAAAATGGGCAAAAAATGCATTAGAAATGGCCAAAACGGCTTAAAAGGTTAGAGGTATGCGAGAACGGTTTAGAAAAAGCCAAAATTGCTTAAAAGGGGCTAGAGATGAGCAAAAAAGGGTTAGAAATGGCCAAAAATAGCTTAAAATGGGTTAGATATAGCCAAAAAAGGGTTAAAATGGGTTAGTAGTGGGTAAAAAAGGGTTAGATGTAGCCGAAAATGGCATAAAACGTGTGAGAACTGGGCCAAAAATGGGTCAGAAAAGAAAAAAAAAATGCTTATAATTAGTTGAATGCAGAAGAAAGTGTTTTAGAAAGAGCCAAAAACGGCTTTAAAAGGGTTAGATGTATGCAAAAATGGGTTACAAATGGCCAAAAACGCCTTAAAATGGATAGAAATAGTGAAAAATGGCTTAAAATGTGTTAGAAGTGTGTAAAAATGGTTTAGATAAATCCAAAAATGGTTTAAATCGTTGTGAGCAATGGGCAAAAAATGAGTTAGAAAAAGGAAAGAAAAATGGCTTAAACCAGGTTGAAAGTCAGAGAAAATGGTGTAGAAAGACCCAAACGTGGCTTTTAAAAGGGCTAGAGATGAGCAGAAAATGGGTTAGAAATGGCAAAGAATGGCTTAAAAGAGGTTAGAGATGTGCCAGAAATGGTTAGAAATGGCCAAAACTGCTTTAAAGCAGGTTAGAGATGTGCAAAAATGGGCTAGAAATGGCCAAAAATGGATTCAAGTGGGTAAAGAAATGGGGAAAACTGGGTTAGAAACAGAAAAAAAAACTAGCTTAAAACGGTGGAAAGTGGGCAAAAATGGTTTAGAATGAGTCAAAAATGCATTAAAAGGGTTCTAGACACGCAAAAATGGGATAGAAATGGCCAAAAATGATTTAAAACGGGTTAGAAATGTTCAAAATTGGATTAGAAATGGCCAAAACCGGTTTAAAAAGGGTTAGAGGTAAGCAGAGATGAGTGAGAAATAGCCAAAACCGGCTTAAAAAAGGTTAGAGATGTGCAAAAATGGGTCAGAAATGACCAAAGCTGGCCTAAAACGGGTTAGAAACGGCCAAAAAAGCTTTAAAGCGGGTAAGAGATGTGCGAAAACGGGTTAGAAATGGCCTAAGTTGGCCAAAAGCGGTTAGAAATGGCCAAAAAAGGCTTTAAAGCAGGTTAGAGATGTGTGTGCAATGGTTAGAAATGGCAAAAATGGGTTAAAGCAGGTAAGAAATGGGGAAAACTTGGTTAGAAAGGGAAGAGAAAAAACCTTCAAACGAGTGGAAAGTTGGCAAAAATCGTTCAGGTAGAGCAAAAAAAGGCTTAAAAAGGGTTAGAGCTGAGGAAAAATGGGTTATAAATGGCCAAAAGCGGCTTAAAGGTGGTTAGATAGGGGTAAAATTGGGGTAGGAATGGCCAAAAATTGCTTAAAATGGGTTAGAAGTTTGCAAAACTGTGCTAGAAATGGCCCAAATTTGGTTCTTTCTAAACCATTTCTCCCCACTTTCAACACGGTTTTGCTATTTTTTTTTTCCGTTTCTAACCCAGTTTTCTGCATTTCTCACCATCTTTATCCATTTTTTGCCACTTCTAACCATTTATTTTTTTTTTTTTTTGCACATCTCTTACCTGCTTTAAAGCCTTTTTGGCCATTTCTAACCCATTTTTGGCCATTCTTAACCTGTTTTATGCCATTCTTGGCCATTTCTAACTCATTTTTGCACATCTCTAACCCCTTTTAAGCTACTTTTGGCCATTTCTTATCCATTTTTTATCCATTTCTAACCCATTTTTCTCCATTTCTAACACATTTTAAAGAGTTTTTGGCCATTTCTATCCCATTTTTGCACATCTCTAATCCTATTTAAGCCTTTTTGGGCTATATCTTCACCATTTTTTCCCTCATTCAAAACTTTTTATGCTTTTTTTTTTCTGTTTCTAATGCAGTTTGTCCCATTTCTCTCCTGCTTTAATCCTTTTTTGGCCATTTCTGACCAGTTTTTGCACATCTCTAACCTGCTTTAAAGCCTTTTTGGCCATTTCTATCCCAGTTTTTGCATATCTCTAACCCTTTTTAAGCCTTTTTTGGCTATACCTTAACCATTTTTGCCCTCCTTCAACTCTTATTAAGCTTTTTTTTTCTTCAGTTTCTAACACAGTTTCTCCCAATTATTACCCGCTTTAATCCATTTTAGGCCATTTCTAACCCACTTTTACACCATCTCTAACCTGCTTTAAAGCATTTTTGGCCATTTCCAACCATTTTTGGCACATCGATAAGCCCTTTTAAGCCATTTTTTGCCATTTCTAACCCATTTTTGCACATCTCTAACCCTTTTAAAGCCATTTTTGCCTCTTTCTACACGATGTTTTCTCGCTCTCAACCCGTTTTAAGCCATTTTTAGTTCTTTCTAACTCATTTTTTGCCTGGTTCTCACACGATTTAAACCGTTTTCGGCTATATTCTAACCCATTTTTGCTCACTCCTAACGCATTTTTAGCCATTTTTCACCATTTCTGTCCCAATTTAAACCTTTTGGGCCATTTCTAGCACAGTTTTGCAAACTTCTAACCCATTTTAAGCAATTTTTGGCCATTCCTACCCCAGTTTTACCCCTATCTAACCACCTTTAAGCCGCTTTTGGCCATTTATAACCCATTTTTCCTCAGCTCTAACCCTTTTAAGCCTTTTTTTTGCTCTACCTGAACGATTTTTGCCAACTTTCCACTCGTTTGAAGGTTTTTTCTCTTCCTTTCTAACCAAGTTTTCCCCATTTCTTACCTGCTTTAACCCATTTTTGCCATTTCTAACCATTGCACACACATCTCTAACCTGCTTTAAAGCCTTTTTGGCCATTTCTAACCCGCTTTTGGCCAACTTAGGCCATTTCTAACCCGTTTTCGCACATCTCTAACCCGCTTTAAAGCTTTTTTTGGCCGTTTCTAACCCGTTTTAAGCCAGCTTTGGTCATTTCTGACCCATTTTTGCACATCTCTAACCTTTTTTAAGCCGGTTTTGGCTATTTCTCACTCATCTCTGCTTACCTCTAACCCTTTTTAAAACCGGTTTTGGCCATTTCTAATCCAATTTTTGAACATTTCTAACCCGTTTTAAATCATTTTTGGCCATTTCTATCCCATTTTTGCGTGTCTAGAACCCTTTTAATGCATTTTTGACTCATTCTAAACCATTTTTGCCCACTTTCCACCCGTTTTAAGCTAGTTTTTTTTTCTGTTTCTAACCCAGTTTTCCCCATTTCTTTACCCACTTGAATCCATTTTTGGCCATTTCTAGCCCATTTTTGCACATCTCTAACCTGCTTTAAAGCAGTTTTGGCCATTTCTAACCATTTCTGGCACATCTCTAACCTCTTTTAAGCCATTCTTTGCCATTTCTAACCCATTTCTGCTCATCTCTAGCCCTTTTAAAGCCACGTTTGGGTCTTTTCTACACCATTTTTTCTGACTTTCAACCTGGTTTAAGCCATTTTTCTTTCCTTTTCTAACTCATTTTTGCCCATTGCTCACACGATTTTTAAACCATTTTTGGATTTATCTAAACCATTTTTACACACTTCTAACACATTTTAAGCCATTTTTCACTATTTCTATCCCATTTTAAGGCGTTTTTGGCCATTTGTAACCCATTTTTGCATACATCTAACCCTTTTAAAGCCGTTTTTGGCTCTTTCTAAAACACTTTCTTCTGCATTCAACTAATTATAAGCATTTTTTTTTCTTTTCTGACCCATTTTTGGCCCAGTTCTCACACGTTTTATGCCATTTTCGGCTACATCTAACCCTTTTTTACCCACTACTAACCCATTTTAACCCTTTTTTGGCTATATCTAACCCATTTTAAGCTATTTTTGGCCATTTCTAACCCTTTTTTGCTCATCTCTAGCCCCTTTTAAGCCAATTTTGGCTTTTTCTAAACCGTTCTCGCATACCTCTAACCTTTTAAGCCGGTTTTGGCCATTTCTAATGCATTTTTTGCCCATTTTTGAGGCTTTTTTAAATAAATTTTGGCCATTTCTATTCCATTTTTGCAAATCTCTAACCCTTTTAAAGCCATTTTTGGTTCTTTCTAAACCATTTCTCCCCACTTTCAACACGGTTTATGCTATTTTTTTTTTTCCGTTTCTAACCCAGTTTTCTGCATTTCTCACCATCTTTAATCCATTTTTTGCCACTTCTAACCATTTTATTATTTTTTTTTTTACACATCTCTTACCTGCTTTAAAGCCTTTTTGGCCATTCTTAACCTGTTTTATGCCATTCTTGGGCCATTTCTAACTCATTTTTGCACATCTCTAACCCCTTTTAAGCTACTTTTGGCCATTTCTTATCCATTTTTTATCCATTTCTAACCCCATTTTTCTCCATTTCTAACACATTTTAAAGAGTTTTTGGCCATTTCTATCCCATTTTTGCACATCTCTAATCCTATTTAAGCCTTTTTGGGCTATATCTTCACCATTTTTTCCCTCATTCAAAACTTTTTATGCTTTTTTTTCTGTTTCTAATGCAGTTTTTCCCATTTCTCTCCTGCTTTAATCCTTTTTTGGCCATTTCTGACAAGTTTTTGCACATCTCTAACCTGCTTTAAAGCCTTTTTGGCCATTTCTATCCAGTTTTTGCATATCTCTAACCCTTTTTAAGCCTTTTTTGGCTATACCTTAACCATTTTTGCCCTCCTTCAACTCTTATTAAGCTTTTTTTTTTTTTTCTGTTTCTAACACAGTTTCTCCCAATTATTACCCGCTTTAATCCATTTTAGGCCATTTCTAACCCACTTTTACACATCTCTAACCTGCTTTAAAGCATTTTTGGCCATTTCCAACCATTTTTGGCACATCTATAAGCCCTTTTAAGCCATTTTTTGCCATTTCTAACCCATTTTTGCACATCTCTAACCCTTTTAAAGCCATTTTTGCCTCTTTCTACACGATGTTTTCTCGCTCTCAACCCGTTTTAAGCCATTTTTAGTTCTTTTCTAACTCATTTTTTGCCTGTTTCTCACACGATTTAACCGTTTTCGGCTATATCTAAACCCATTTTGCTCACTCCTAACGCATTTTAAGCCATTTTTCACCATTTCGTGTCCCAATTTAAACCTTTTGGGGCCATTTCTAGCACAGTTTTGCAAACTTCTAACCCATTTTAAGCAATTTTTGGCCATTCCTACCCCAGTTTTACCCCTATCTAACCACCTTTAAGCCGCTTTTGGCCATTTATAACCCATTTTTCCTCAGCTCTAACCCTTTTTAAGCCTTTTTTTGCTCTACCTGAACGATTTTTGCCAACTTTCCACTCGTTTGAAGGA